>NW_006768849.1:242653-253380 GCF_000204055.1 Melampsora larici-populina 98AG31 | reverse complement strand
ACCCTCAAAATTGGACATGCTAAAAGCGCAATTGTCAAGTATGGCAAAAGCAATCCCGAGAAGCGCACAGCCTTCTTGAACAAATATGGGGACCCCACCGCATACCCAGGTGAAGAAAAGGGTCACTTCAATCTCACAGATGGCAGAGTATATGCTCAGTCATCCTACAAGTATCTAGGAATTGAACTAGAAGATTACCTGGGCATTGGATATGATGCTGAATACAAATATGCTACCATACTAGCACAAAAGGTAAAACAAAAAGTGGCTCAACAAAGCTGCTTACTAAAAGACAAAAAGCAAACTCTCACTGAGAAAGCATTCCTGATCAAGACATATGTCTTATCCGCAGCACTATACGGCGGAGAATGGTTTGGGATGAACCACACACGCACATCTCTTATACAAAAAGAGGTGGACAAAGTACTATACATGGCCATTGGTGCAGGACGAGGTTGCAAAACAATCTGCCCCGTCCGCCTCTCTTGGGAACTTGGTGTCCCATCACTTGCAGCAGCATGCGCCGCGGCTAGATACCGTATATACTCCAAAGCAGCGTCTATGAACACAGATGCGTCAGAAATCCTAACCAGCCGAAAAAAGGAGGCAAGAAAAAAACTTGGGCTTCAATAACACAAGCCAAAACAGGAAAGGCTATTGCCGCAGTTTGGCAAAAGAACAACCAAAGAAACCCTTCAAATAACCCTGAAGATGAATCAAAAGACCTTACCATCCCACCCATGGTCATCAAAGGCTTAAAGGCGCAAGCCAATGAGTACCCCAAGAAAATACCAAAAACTTGGACAGACATACATGGCAATGACGATGCCGCAGGAACAATACAAAATGAAATGATTGCTGTGAAAGCATACCAATGGGCAAAAGAGATGACCCAACAAAAACTGCAAGGTCCAATATCACAAATGGACTATGAGAAACATGCATACGGACTAACCTGTAACTTCCATAAAGCAGCTCTACGCTATCCGTACCTTAAAGACGGAGTATTAACACTACTTAAAGCTAGGTTGGGAGTACGTCCACTAGCTGTATCAGCATATGAAGCTCGAGAAAATACCAATTCTTTGAGTGCAGCAGCACAAGCTCTAGGCAAGTCTGCATGTCCGCTCTGTAAACAAACCAGACGGACAGAACCAAATGAAGAGGATGAAATAACACACATTCTCCTAACCTGTGAGTCTCTTAAAACACAAAGAGATGAGCACCTCCAATCAATCATCACAAAACTTCGCCGAACGGATGAAGTACGCAAATCAGGTGAAATCAATGAACAAGATAAGAAAGTAGCCACTTACCTACTGGGCGGAAATTGCTCTGCCTCTGGGCCTATCGTGGGAATTCTGAATCAGATTCTGCGGAAGATGAATCCTAGAAATAGGTTCATGTTCCTGTGGCGACATGGCTATGGTAACATAACCGGTATTCAGCCGGAAAATATGGCGTTGTATGGATTTGTCCCCGTGGCAAGATTTCTGAAGTCAACTTTTGGGTGGTACCAAAAAGCGATTGATGATCTCTATGCTGCACCAATTGCAACAGACGCATATGGAGGGTTTAGGGTGTCAAATCCGCCTCTACCCCGTCCTATGTGATAAGTACAACTGGCCGAGGGACTGTAAAGTCTATGGCAACACCACGCGCTGTGGAAAGGGAGTTTACCCAGTAAAAGTCTGGAGTCGTCGGCCTTTGAAAAAGGCAGCTCTAAGGGATGATTCCCCTTTAGAGTCGTGGGATGAGTGTTTCCGTAATTAAAAGCTCATCCTCGGACGTATGAAGTAACACTGTGATATTAGAATGCCCATGGGTTCTAAGAAGAGATCACTTGTTCAAGCATATTCTACCCACAAGGAAAATTCAAATGATTCGAAAGAGTCATTTGAGGCGCGTCTCCGGAAAAAAAAAAAAAAAAGTACAAGAGGAACCGTTCATTCATGTAAATGGTATTTACATCTGTTTGATAAGACAATGTTGTGAAGCTACCACGTGTTGGATTATGGCTGAACGCCTTTAAGTCAGAATCCGTGCTAGATACAATGACCTTGTCCCGCGCATTTACCGTTGTGTCGAAATAAGGCGTAAGCCTGTGAACCATTATAAGCGATTGATTGTGTGCTGAGTGGAAAGACTTGGTGCATAAAGTTGCATATAGTATTGAAAATATGTGCGGGGGTAAATCCTTTGCAGACGACTTGAATCAGAGCGGGGTACTGTAAGCAGTAGAGTAGCCTTGTTGCTATGATCTGCTGAGGTTCATCCCTTGTTCTAAAGATTTGTTCAACTTTGTTGAACTTTTTGGATCTTTTAGACTTCTTACACTTCATGAAGATGCGGTCTTATGACAAGTCGTCTTTATGAAGTGTTGGTTGTAGAAAAGTGAAAAAAATCACAAGTACAAAGTTCCTCAAAGTGCGCATTTGAAATAATCCTAAGGGTCTTAGAGTCTTACTAGAGAATTGGGGGCCCCCTGCCCTTTTGGTGTTGTAACCTCAGCATTGCCACAGCACGCACTTGCAGGCTTGGCAATATGTGCCAATTTGTATTTCTCAACTCAACCATGATGTGCTCATTCCATATCATGTGTCCTTACCGAACTCCTGCATTGACATATTTTACACAGTGATGTGTTTGTTACATCACTGGCACATCAGATTGCTTCCTCCAGCGCACCCTCCAGCAACACCCATGTGGCGTGGGGTGCTATTTGCGCTTGCGGCTTGACGCTCTACGCTCCTTATGTACACAATTCCCTCCAAGACCTGTGTCTCGTAGCCTCTGATTCTGTCCCATCTTTGTTTGGGGACTGCTTGAATCTGCCATCATTACTTCCATTGAATTTGTATTCCTCTTTTGACACCTGTGCTCATGCTTCTGAAGCAGATAATTCAATTGGTTGGCACACGTTGTACATACACTCAAGCACTGCCAGCATAGATGCCTTGGGCTGAGAAATCCGAGGCATCATTGGAGGCAAATCCTTGGACAAACCTTGTCCGAGGTATTCCCTGAGGTATTTTTTTGCCCTGAGAATTACCTCGGATCAAAACCTCGGGAAGCTTCTGTTTGAGGTTTTGCATCCGAGGATACCTCGGATTACAAAATCCGAGGTAAATATGTTGGTAGTGAAGACATTAAAATACACACACTCTGAACGCTTCTTGAAACTCCGATTCCTGTTTGCCCTCACTTAGCACATTGAATTGCATTACCCGACTTGTTCTCTAAGCGTTGTCCTATTTCATTTGAAAACATTCCGTTGTCAATTACTCCTTATGAAATTCCCAATTCCATTATTCAAAAGCCCACCTTGTCAGTGTTTGCTCTTTACTTTGCCAGACTATGGCAAATGAACAACCTATCAATGGTAGATTTGAGTAGGCAGTTGAATAGCTCATCTGGTGGTCAATTTCAGTTGATGTCTCTGAAACACAGATGTAAGTGAACAGACTTCTTGTCTTGGTGTTCAGTTGACCGGCGTGTTGCAGCTAACATATGTGTTCCTCTTGATATAAGCAGACGAAGTTCTCTGCATGATTCCTATTGGGGACGCACTTGTATACTGTCCGCTGCAAAGGGGCTACAGCATAGCGCCAGCACAGATACTTATTGACTTTCTCCGCCTCTTGTGACGGAGTTATGTCCAAAAAATCATTGCAAATTACTCCGTAAGCTCATCACATCCACGGTGTTATTTCTCAAAGACAACACATACTTAACTCACATAGCCAGACCTTGACTACTATCTCCGTGATTGTAACCACCTACACTCACACTTATCTCCATGCTGCCTTTGTCAAAAACACTTCCCCGCAAATCAAACAATCTTGATCTGCAATTTTTATCAGCTGGATATTGTGTAGAAGGGAATTCCTGTTTGCCTAGCCTAAATATCTAATCCCCATTGTGGTCCAACCATCCAAGGCCATGCCCATCCAAGTCCAGAATATTTCATTTTACAATGAGTGCTACTATGTTGTTGCCCAATACTTCCACATCATAAAGTATTCTGCTGTGATGCTGAATTCAGTGCCAGTGTCACCAGCTGATAAACAGTGACCTTACTGTTAGGTACCACTGATAGTATTTGTTGCTTGCCACATAAGTAATCTGGGCATTGCGCCTCACATTTGCTCGCGTGGTAAAAACTACCACACCTTGTCCTGGTGATTGAATCCCTGTTCTAACACGGTTGCTATGGCAAATCAAAGTGATTCATGACTACGCCTACATCCAGCTTCACTTGCAGAGTTCTGATAACTGCAGTTCTTTGCTTTCTGAGTCATCCTAGTGTTGTGATGAATGCAGTTCTTTGGTTTCCGAGCCATCAATGACTACAACGGTACATTATTAATCATTCCGGTTTCAACAACTTTTTCCAATGGGTATGCTTCTTGCCCTGCTCTGCCTTGGGAATGAACAATCTGCACCATTTGTCAGACCTTTCATAAAGCGGTCATTATTACAAACAGAACTAGCATGAGGAGCTGCCAACATGCAAGGCGCAGCATAAGCCATAGGAGTGGAAGTCAAAGCAGCCTGACTGGATGAAATTAAGCCATGGCTTGGAGGTAAGGCCACTGGGCAAGGAAATGACTGAATACGGCCTCTGATGGGTTCAAAGAAGGCCTGGCAAGTTTAACACACAGCTGGGAACGCGCAGTCTTTAGATGCAACGTATGAAAATGTTATAGGAACTAATGGCAGCAAGGACTGATAGGGGCGTTCAGTGGATGAGGAACAATCAACCATGACAAATTGAGCCATCACATTCAGAACCACTGTGGAGCTTTTGTCAAGGTAATTAACAGATTGCCTCACGGCGCAGCCAGGGCAGTCCTGGGCAGTCAGAAATAAAGGGAAAGGTCGTAAGGGCCAAACCTCATTGTCTGACAAAGACCTAGATGGCAAAGACATTTCAACTTTAGGTTAGGGATTTCCTGTAGTGCCCTTTTTTTAATCATCTCTTGGTCTCTCTTTCTCTATTTATCACCTATCTACCCACATACCTTGCCAAAAGGGGAGCATATTTGTTTAGCAAAGTGTTACCGCAATAGAGCCAGAGGTTGCCCCTTCTGATGGCAGGACATAAGCACATTACACTGCGCCAAATTGCAAATTTACGGTGGAGTTTAGGAAATTGAGTAGACATAGAAAATTTGAGAGAAGCTGGCAAGGGTCAGAAAAATATGAAAAAATAATGGGAGGGCCCTTTGATGCATTCCGATTGTCTGGCATATTTTTTCATATTTTTAAAACCACAATGCATATAACGCTACACAAAATATAATATCTTCTGGGCAGAAAATGTAAAAAACAACAAACAGTGATATTGAGCAGTCTTGGAGAGAGACAAAAATACACAAAAATGTGCATATTGTTCCTATGGCTGAGACCTTGGATATGAGTATTTTTTTGTATTTTTAGTGTGCAAATTGTTGATTGTACTAACAAAAAACCTCCAAGTTTCTCAGATTACAACCTGTAACACGGATTGGAATTTGGCCAAGGGGTGACAAGGGGATATCTGGAATTCTATATCCCTCATATCTTTTGCAATTCTGGGTCAAAACACTTGATAGTTAGTTGATTAGGAAGCCATGAAATTCATTTGAATGTTATGTTAATGCATCAAATCTGTAGCTCCACTACCAAAAAACCTATTTGTATTTGAAAAAATTTCCTATATAGCCACATAGATATTCTTTGGGATTAGATGCAGGTTTTTTGTCTCAATAAAAGATATAGTCACAGAGTTTGGCTTTCCAATGAACAAAAAATAAAGTGTTTTGACCAAGAATTGATAAAGATATAAGGGATTGTTGAATTCAAATTATGCCCTCCAATGTCTGTTACAGGTTGTAATCTAACAATCCTGGAGGTTTTTTGTTATTACAATCAACAATTCTCAAACTAAAAGTACAAAAAAAATCTCAAATCCAAGGTCTCAGCCATAGGAACAATATGCATATTTTTGTGTATTTTTGTCTCTCTCCAAGTCTGCTCAATATCACTGTTTGTTGTTTTTTACATTTTCTGCCCAGAAGATATTATATTTTGTGTAGCGTTATATGCATTGTGGTTTTAAAAATATGAAAAAATATGCCAGACAATTGGGATGCATCAAAGGGCCCTCCCATTATTTTTTCATATCTTTCTGAACCTTGCCAGCTTCTCTATAATTTTCTATGTGTACTCAATTTTCTATACTCCACGGTAAATTTGCAATTTGGCTTAGTGTTATTGAATGGCTTGTCCCGATTGACGTAAGCGCATAATGGAATGGCTTGTCACAATCCCTGATCCTAGGCTACCCCGAGTGGAGTGAGAATGGCAGGAAGAGCTGCCCTAGCTGCAAATGAGGAGAGGCGTTTTCATGCCCATTAGAGATGAAGCCTAAGACATGAGACAAATAAACAAAGAAGTGAAGCAAGAAGAATGTGTACTTACAATTTGTTTTACAATTGCCACATTATCCTTAAACAGAAGAGGGTGATAGGGTGGTCATTATGCAAGCGCAGATCAAAGAGCTATACTCGAGCACAGATCCAAGAGATAGAGCAGCTGGGGCGAGCTTATTGGCAGAATTCCTGCAGTCTTTTGCGCCTAGTGCACCTTCTGAATACAGAAACAGCCGTAATGCAACCCCAGGTCCAAGTCGTCGTTGAGAAACAAGGAGGATTTCACCTATGCCAGATTGCCAGCCCCTACGTCAATGCCAGGCCAATCAAAGGGTCCAATCCAAAATGGCCCCTCCTCCCCCTCCTCCTCCCCCTCAACGTCCCCCTCAACAACAAGTTCCATCACACCAGGCCCCGGTTAGTTCTAATGGAACCAAACAGGATACTACAGAAGCTCCAAAGAGGACAGCAGGCCGAGGTCAAAAAAGGCACAAGCCAAGGGATGAATCCTCCACGGATTCATCACGTTTGAGGGGGAGAAGATCCCCTAGTCGACAAAGAAGATCTCCCAGATCCGTTCCTAGACAACCACCTCATAGACGAGGAAGATCTCAGACCAGGAGAGAGAGGTCACCAGAGGGGGAAAAAGGAGAAGACGTTCGTTACTCACCAAGCCGAGATGGAGATAGGAGTGAACGTGCTCATTGGCGCAGGTCACCAGAACCATATCGGCTGATTGAAGAAGGGTTCTCAGATGGTTTGTCGGTAGAAAGAGAACGGTGAGTACAAGCACCAATGCAACAAGCCGCAAGGCCAATAGACCATGCCACTGTAGAGTCCCGAAATCCTGTCAGCACTAACTTGACCAAAGAAGAGGAAATGGCGAAGGCACTTCTAGAGTCTAGAAAGGGCAGGGTGGTTTCTTCCAACGGAGACGCAATAGAGAACGGTCAACGTATTCTACAAGATGACTCGGTACAAATGAGTAAAGGCCTCACCCAGCTATCACCCACGCTCCAAGTTTACCTACAAACGTTAAAAGCCTACATATATTTGTCAGTCTTTGACCAAAACTTCTTGATCCAGGATCACTGAGGTTGGTGCAGAAGGAAAGCTTTATCTGAGTCAAAAATCCTAGAAAGAGGAGCGGGAGTAAAAATTTACAGCGGTGACCCACCAATCAACGAGCTCACCATGCAATATGAACAATGGTTAGACACCATCTCATTATTCATCAAGTATGTGAGGCAAGAAGGGTGGCAGACGCAGGCAGAGAGGTTTGAGAAGCACCGGCAGCTAGTAATTGACTTGAGAAAAGAGGCGGGGTGGATGGTGGCTCTACGCTACTGTTGAAGGGTTTGTCAAGGAGTAATGCAATCAACAGTGGATAAGAACATCTGCAACATTTCGAGGATCCAAACAGTAATTCTCAACGAAGTGAAAATGACGTGTGAGGATCTGAACAAATGGGCTTACCTGACAAACCCCTACGCCCTGGGTGGCCCAAGAGAAAACATGAACCCGTAAAACGGTCTCCCTAAGGCCTCCCCATCTACGAGGATAACAACATCCACAGCGTCCAAAGGCAAGACAACTTACCCAAAGACGGAAGGTTAGTTACCACCGCTTGAGTACAAAGCAAAGAAATCCGCCAAGAAAGCTAAAAGATAAGTGGTGTCGAGGTACCGTAGAGATTATTCCGGTAGTGATTGTAGACACAAAGATTGGAGAGACAGAGACAGAAGTTTAGAGAAGGGTAGGAACTATGGTAGTTACAACAGACAGAAGTCAAAGCTGTAGTTGTGATGGAGCATGTGGTGCGAAGTACGGAAAGTGCCAAAAGAAGGGTTAGTGAGTCACAACCAGAAATAATTTAAATGAATACTTCACATTATGATATGAAATCACAAGACGTTATGTTGAGAATTTTGATTGAAAGGTCCTAACCTGTGAACCGCCTTGCTCCCCCAAATTGTTGCCCCCCTTTTTGCCTTTTTTGACTGTTGTGATCTAAGCCCCAGATCTGAAATTAGCCTGAACCTGAGCCCTGCTTCCCACATTAAATGAGGTACATCAGCATCAGGAACAGAAGACAAAATACAAAATATAAAATGGCCGACGAGAGCTAAATGTGAGATGAATCTCAGAGTGTGGGAACAAGAGTTGCAGGCAAATAACCTCCTGGGGGCGAAGCGTCACTTACTCAGAGGTTGACTTGAAGGTTTTGACCAAGGAATACCAGGGATTCATTTACCCAACATGTTTTACTACTGTCCACTGAACCTTTCATCAGCCCTGCAAGCGAAGGAAGAGATAGAAGAGAACTTATCAAAGGAAATTAAGGCAGGGAGAATGTACGGACCATTCACAAAAGAAGAGGCTTATAACGAACTCGGATTCTTCAGGACAAACCCGTTGGGGGCAGTAACAAATGGTGATGGTTCCTTGAGACCGATAAAAGACCTATCCTTCCCGCGAAAGGAACCAACAATCAATTCAGTAAATGCAATGGTCAACAAAGATGATTTGGTCACATCACGGGATGATTTTGACAGGGTAGTAAAATTCTAACTGTCAATTGATTACCCCGTCCTCCTAGGGATATACAATTGGGCGAAAGTCTATGGCCAAATTCCGACAAAACCGGGACAATGGCCATATTTGATGATTCTTACTTTCAACGGAAGAGTGTTGCTTGACACCAGAATCACGTTTGGAGGGGTAGCAGGATGTGGATCCTTTGGTCAGGCAGCTGAAACTTGGAAGATAATTGTCCAGAAGAAATTTGGTTTCATGCAAGCGTTTAGATGGGTGGATGATACACTGTTTGTAAAACCAGACAACGGATCAAACCAATTTAATATGACAGACGTGGTTGAATTAAGCGACAAATTGGGAGTAGTGACAAACCCAACAAAGTGGAAGGAATTTGCTTACCAACTAAAATACCTGGGCATGGTATGGGACAGGAAGAAGAAAACCGTTGGCCTACAAGATTCAAAAAGACTCCTTCAAATTTCACAAATCCAAGAGTTTAAAGCTTTGAAGAGAGCAAACCATAATCAGGTAGCAAAGCTGGCAGGAAGGTTAGCACACGCATTGTTAATTTACCCACAGCTGAAATGCCATTGTGTGGCGATGTACCATTGGATGCCAGAATGGCTACATACATTGGCACTACAAGACATACCGGAGGAATTCATGGAGGACTTGGACACATGGTTGAGGGTCTTATCTACAGCCAATCCACGCAGGTTGATACCGAGCCCAGGCGTGAGGAACATTGCGTGGGTGGGAGACACATCAACTTCATACGGAATTGGCATTGTAATAGGTTGGAAGTGGGCAAGGTTCAGGTTACGCACAGGATGGTCAAAAGTCAAAGCAGATGGTTCAAGGCGTGAGATTGCCTGGGCTGAGACGGTAGCACTGAGGTTAGGATTATTAATATTAGTCCAACTTGTTGAGACACAATCAAGACTACAGTACTCTGCTAGCTATGTAATGTGTCATTGCGTCAAGTTGTAACGTTCTTTGTTAAATGTAAAATCCCAACAACGTTGTTGAACATTGATCCCAATATGTTTCATCCGTTTTTCTTTTATATGTACTCACCGTTTCTCAAGACTAACTCTATTTCCCCATCTGTTGGAAACAGAGTAAGTCAATTTCAGTTAATTACCTTATCAATTATACTAATGTGGCTTGTTATACAAACTAGAACATCCTCCAGATCATCTCAACAAGTTTAATCTTGAACTCTTTTAGTTGCTCATATTAATCCACCCTCCACTTTCCCTTTATACGTACATCTTTAATACTTGTTATTGTCTCTTCCACTTCTCTTTTCTGATTACTCTTTTTCTGTATGTCTTTAGGTTAGCTATAGGGTCTGCATACCCAGAAGCTTGTGGAGAAGAGTGGAGAAGAGTGCTAAAAAATCAGCACTATTGTTTAGGTTAGTTCACAATAATAATATATATATATTATCTGTTGGAAAGAGAAACATCCTCCAGATCATCTCAACAAGTTTAATCTTGAACTCTTTTAGTTTCTCATATTAATCCACCCTCCACTTTTCCTTTATAGGTTAGCTATAGGTTCTGCATACCCAGAAGCTTGTGGAGAAGAGTGTCAACAAATCAGCACTATTGTTTAGGTTAGCTATAGGGTCTGCATACCCAGAAGCTTGTGGAGAAGAGTGCTAACAAATCAGCACTATTGTTTAGGTTCACCGGTGTTCTCATCCATTTACACAACTGATGCCAGTAGAAGGATAGGAGTTCCTGGTACTCACAGATAATGTGGTAA
>NW_006768849.1:239564-242499 GCF_000204055.1 Melampsora larici-populina 98AG31 | reverse complement strand
TGACTTGTCAAAACATGTGAGAGATGAAGTAGGGACAACGCGGGAGCGCAACGCAACACACCTCAATAGGCACCTTTTTGTGTTGTGTTGCGCACTCCGATATCCTGGCTGCCATTTTGCTGTGTTGTGACCACAATCTCATCTGGGGGAGACCTATTGTGCGGCTGACAGTTGCAATACAATGCAGCAAAATGCACCTGTTAAGCGCAAGTTTTTTCGCGCGCTGCGCGCATTTGAGTGGCAAATGTTTGTCATTACTAAGATACTACAAGAGGAGTAAAATGGATAGAAACGTTCAAAAAAGAAACAAAAATAGAAACAATCTCAACTACATAATAAATGAGACAAGATAACATTCAAGCTGAGAAAAGAGGAGGAAATAGTATAAAAAATCAACGGTGCAGGGAGTGAAACATTTTTAGCTTCAACATTTCTCTTTACCCTTCCCCTTGCTTTTGGACTGAAGTCTTTGTATCAATAAAAACATCTCTTCGACCTCCCCAGGAGGGTACCAACCCTCCTTCATCCACTGGCGCAGACCCACTGCCTGCTCAATTGTCTGAGAAAGGAGGCCACTACGATCCTGAGAACACACATCACCCGCTGATGGGAAAGTTCTTTCCACACAGCAGGATGTGCCAACACGCGCTAGGTAATCTCTGGCAAGGACTGCCAAACGAGGGAAGTCTTGATGGTGGCCCTGTGTGTAGTTTGAATGTGTAAATTAGCAATCGTTTGGGAGAAGGAATCAATATGGAAGTTTCAGTACGGAATGCGAGGTGTGTCAAAGTGACAAATCAAATTTCAAGAAGTGAAATTTCAGAATCCCTGGGTCAGAAATTGACAAAACCTGATTAAACATCAGATTCAACCCAAATACTGGTCTGAATTTTGTAATGTTGAAACTTCATCTTTGAAATTTTTGTGTATTATTTGTGCCAAAGTGCCAACTCAGCGGTCAAATTTGGGGTTGTGGTTTGGAAACTGCTAAAAACTGGCAGAAAGTATATGGTTTCATCCCAAATACGGGGGGTTTCAGTCCAGTATTTGAGATGAATCTGGTGTTTAATCCAGTTTTGTCAGTTTCTGACCCGGGGATTCTGAAATTTTGATTTTTGAAATTTCAAGTTGTCACTTTGGCACATGTCGCATTCCGTATTTCAGAAAAAACCCCTACCTCCCACCAAGTTAGATGTTTGATTGCTGGGTCGCAAGGGTGCTTGCTTTTCAAATATGCATCCAACTCAAGGTCTAAAGTGGCTGGAGCTTCTGTTCTGAAGTTAAATGTGCTATACCTCTTGAATACTGTTGTTATATGTAGCTCCACATACACACAAGTTACTCTTTCCAGTATAAACATATCATCTCAAATTATCTTTATAATAGTTACTATATAAATATGTACTCTTCACGCCATCAGATGTTTGGGCACAAGTTCTATTTTTCACTTCATCCCAAACTATTGGATCAACTCATCTAGATCCAGAACTCTATTTCTCTTTCTTTCATATCATTCAGTATCTAACTAAGTTGATTCTATTAGACCTATGGTCAACAGGTTATGAGCCCAGTGCTCTCTGACTGCTTATAGGCAAATTTAGATGTCATCCGATTCCGAAGATCCATTAAACACTACGGACAACAAATCAACATCCAATTCCAATAGCGAATCATTGAGTGCTACTATTGGTCAATCTTCTCAAATAATAGAAAGTCTCCGTCCAATCAATCCCAACAATGCTGTTACCATGAGTTCATCAACTTCATCGACAACAGCATTCATTGTGCCACGTGCAAATACTCCTGCTATCAGCAATGCCGCACTACAAAATCTCACCAAACTATCAAACACAACTCAGATTTTGTGGAAGGATGAATTTTACGGATTACTTGATGCTTGTGGACTAGGATATTTTCTCAGAAATACTATTATCCAGCCCTCCGACCCATCTGAAGCCAACCTATTCTTAATGCTGCGAGCTCAAGCAATGAAAGCAGTACGTGCTTCGCTCGAGGTATCTGACAAATCTCACATATCTGGTATCACTGATCCTCACGAGGCAATGGTCAAATTGGAAGCTTGGCATGGAGGTTCTTTGGGTATTGGGACTGCGACTGTAATCACTGAGATAGTCACTACGAAGTATGACCAGTCAGAAGGATTGAACAAGTATATCAATCTAATGGAAGGACTTCACAAACAACTAGCGGCCTTAGCAGCTAAAAACGTGAACCTCAAACTTTTGGATCAACTACTCTCAATATTCATCTTGATCAACCTTCCAGTCGAAACATTCAGTAGTATAATACAACAACTACTTACAAATGTGGATACTCCGACTCCTTCAATCGTATTCCAACGTCTGATACACGAAGAACAGCTAAGGCGGGTCACATCGGCAACTGTTGTAGGTGGAAGCTCAGTGGCCTTGTCCGCACAAACATCTACCACCCCAGCATCGAATCAAAATGTGCAAAAGAATTGTCAGTACCCCAATCCGAACGCCAGCCGTGCTCCCAATGACAAATGCTTCATACACACTCAAGGCTTCAGTCAACATACTAATGCTCAATGTCAAACGCAACACCCTCACCTTAATCCTCCAAATGTTCAGACACAATCCAGACCGATGAATTGTAGCAGATCTGCACCGGGTGCGAATGCAAATGCAGCTTTGGTTACAAACAATGCTGTCAGCCAACCCCAACCCAATTCATCTGGTGTATCAGACAATGAGAAGATCCAGGCCTACGGTTTATTCATGGCAAAGAGACAACCCATAGGAGCAAACCAAGTCTCAACATCAATTCCTGAAGATCAAAATGATGAATCATACTCAGCTATGATGAAGAAGATGGCTAATGGATCAAGACCCAACGATGAACTGATTGTCGACAGTGGCGCTGACCGTCACATATTCAATGACGTCAAGAT
>NW_006768849.1:223247-239464 GCF_000204055.1 Melampsora larici-populina 98AG31 | reverse complement strand
TGCAACATGCATGCCAATCAATCTGGTTTGGTGCACATCTCATCATTCGACGTGTTCAGGAAACAACATATGATCATTCTCACCAACGCTCTGTATGCCCTGCTATAGCTGTAAATCTAATTTCAGCAGTGAAGCTTTGTGATAATGGTTGCAAAGTGTTTGGTGATGCAAATCATCTTTCTTTCATCAATTCCGAGGATAAATCCCGTTTAGAGGCATCTAGAGTCCGTGATTGAGATAATTTGTGGACAGTAAAGGTAAGCTCAGACTCAACGTCTCAGCAATCTACACATCCACCAAATACGCAACCAGCTATCAAACACTCCATCCTGTCCAAGTCTTTTAGTGCATCTACTGACATCATGCATCAACGTATGGGTCATCTGCACTCCGCGGCTCTTCATTGATTTTGCAACTCAGAGAATTCCTCCAAACATAGTTGCACGAGTTGTATACAAGCTAAATCACATTGTCAACAGTTCAAATCGTCCTCTTCCCTTCCACACACTTCCCGTCCTTTGTACCAAATCCACAGTGATGTAGTTGGTCCAATACAATCTACTACTCCATCAGGAAACAGATACTTTGTAACTTTCATTGATGAATTTTCCAGATATAGTCGTTTGTTTCTAATCAAGAAGAAATCTGAAGTTTTTGATGTGTTCAGAAATTACGTTGAGGAAGTAGAAAGGCAAACAAATCACAAAGTATGCATATTCAAGAGTGATCGCGGAGGTGAGTATACATCAATCCGACTGAGAGCATTTGCTGCAGCCAAGGGTATCATTCTTGAACAAGGACCTGCTCAAACTCCTGAGCAGAATGGGGTTGCTGAACGGTTTAATCGCACTATTGTTGAGAAGGCTAGGGCGGTGATGATCCATGCTAATCTCCCTAATTTCCTATGGGGTGAGATCATATTAGCGATGTCTTATATACTCAATCTTTCACCTTCACGCTCAATCAACAATCAATCACCTCACTCGTTATATACATCAATATGTGCAATGGGTGGAGGACATAGAGGTGATATCAAGTTCTTGAGGGTGATAGGTTGCTGCGCGTATGTCCATGTACACAAAGATTCAAGACAGAAACTTGACCCTACCGCCACACCAATGATACTTGTGGGATACGAATCTGGTGCTAAAGCGTATAGATTATGGTGTCCAAAGACAAGGCGCATGGTGATATCAAGAGACGTAACGTTCCTTGAGAACTCATTTCCAATGAGGAATCAGATGGAGCAACACCGTTCCGACATCCCAACATTATTGGATGACGAATGGCATTTCCCCTCTTGCATAGATCCACAACCTGAACAATCATCTCAAGCTTCTCAATCAGAGCCTCAAATGTCACCAATCAAACCGCCGGTACTACGACCATTGACACTGACTCCAGTGAAGGTTCCGATTATACGACCCGTTAGACAAAAGAATCCTATAAATAAGCTTGGAAATTTCAGGACATACGCTGCGGTGACCAGATCTTCAACTGAATCTGACGAGCCATCTTATGCTCAAGCAATGCGCGGACCAGAACGACTTCTTTGGATCGAGGCCATGCAAGAAGAGTACACATCTCTGGTGAAACACAGGATTGGTAGACTGGTTCCAAGACCAACCGATACCAATGTACTACCTGGCTGGCATGTGGAGATTACTACAAAAACGTGACACGCAGGGCAACATCATTCGATACAAGGCAAGATGGGTTATTTGTGGCGACCGCCAGATACACGGAGTCGACTACTTCAACATGTACGCTTCAGTTGGGGTCAAGGAGTCCCTGCATACAATGTACGCACTTGCTGCTTCAGAGGATCTTGAAATATGTTCATTTGACATCAAGACTGCATTCCTCACGGGAAAAACTGATGTGCCAATAATCACTACTCAAATCACCGGATTCAAAGATGGAAGTTCTTCAGTAATGATATTGGACGCATCTGTATACGGCACTAAACAAGCTCACAGACAGTTCAACGCGACTCTGAAGAAAAGATATGCATCTATCGGACTACATTCCACTGAAGTCGATGATTCTTTGTATTCAAAGCGTGTAGGTCAAGAATATGCACATGTACACATGCATGTCGATGATGGAACAGTGGTAGCTAGCTCTGTAGAAATTATGCAGGCAATCAAGAAGGAGCTATTCTCAATCTTTGACATCAAATGGTACGATGAACCTACTGAACATCTTGGGATAAAGGTCACACGTGATTGCAAACGTCGGACAATTCATATCTCTCAAGAAAATTATCTGTCTGATGTTCTGGAACAATTTGGCATGGATGATTCCAATGCTGTCCCCACTCCAATTCACACATCCACCAAACTCAGCATTCCAAATGAAGCAGATGTGAATCAAGCACGGGATTTCCCATATCGAGAAATCATCGGAAGCCTGAATCATGCAGCCATCAACACTCGCCCGGACATCTGCCACACCGTATCTATGCTGGCTCAGTACTCGTCCGCATATGGGCACTCTCACTGCACCGCCGTCAAACACCTGCTACAGTACGTCAAAGGTACACTGTCGCGAGGTATGACGTTTGGTGGTCATGATGTTCCGTCTAGGGAGCTAAAAGCTTACGTGGATGCCGATTATGCAAACGATGTTGCGACACAAAGGTCGAAGACGGGCTATACAATCGCAGTTGGTGGTTCAACTGTGTGCTGGAGGAGCAGAGGCCAACGGAGTGTTGCTCTGTCAACTACTGAGGCAGAGTACATGGCAATGGGAGACTGTGCGGAACATGTGCTATGGTTTAGAAAGCTATTGTATGTTTTAACTCTTTGCTCTCCACCTCCAGTCAAGATCCATATGCCACCGACAACAACCTTCAACGACAACAATGGTGCCGTGTTCCTATCAAATGAAGCTGTGGTCAACTCACGTTCTAAGCACATCAACATACGACACCACTTCATCCGGGATCTTGTTCGACGGCAAATCATCACACCAGCTCAAATCAACACAAAAGACATGCCGGCCGACTTCCTTACCAAATCGGCGACAAATGTTGTTTTGGACAAGTGCAGTTTGCTGGTTGGAAATGTGGATGGGGACAACAAAGTGGTGCACAGTGCAACCACTGATGCTTACAAAAGTAAGTTCCGCCCTATAGTATGTCACCAAGTGGTGCCTTCTACAATATCATCAAAAGACAATTCCTTGGCCACACTGTGAGCATATGACAAAATCTGCCCTTCACGTTTCAGGTCTACACACAACACATATGTTCCGCGGACTGGTCATAGAGGGGGTAAATGGCTTGCTTAATTTTCTTTATCAATTTCTTTCTTATAATTTTCTTTATCAATTTCTTTCTTATTTGTTCAATTGATTTTTCAGTTTCTATTTTTCATTTTATCTTTTTATCTATCAATTATTTCATTTTCTTTCTATTTTCATCTCTATTAATTTTTTAACTCATTGTCTAGATTTCAACATTATATATCAATTATGACCTGATTTACTAGTGATATACGTGTCCAGAGCAGGGGGCGCTGTTGTTCTATGTAGTTTCACATACACACAAGTTACTCTTTCCAGTATAAACATATCATATCAAATTATCTTTATAATAGTTACTATATAAATATGTACTCTTCACGCCATCAAATGTTTGGGCACAAGTTCTATTTTTCACTTCATCCCAAACTATTGGATCAACTCATCTAGATCCAGAGTGTCCTGTTGAGATTTGTGGTTTGATTCAGGTAGCTCGCTAAGCTTTAGAGCCAGCAAAGTCAAAATTTGGTCAGCTTTGTCGGGATACATCTCTTCAAAAAACTTGAGGCGATATGATAGGTGAAGTACAGTGGCTAGAACAACTGCATCACACATTAAGACTTTGGACTTGTATGACTTGAGCTTTGTAATCATCACATCAATCATCTCCTTGAGGCTGGGGAAAATGGTCAATTTTTGTTGACTTTGAAGCTCGGCAATCATTAATTGGAAGTGGTATAGTATGTGACAGGCATTTGAGTCGTCACCCTCCATTAACTTGGTTGAGACTGTAAAGAACTTGAATGGTAACAACCTTCAGTCATTATCAGAAAACATAAGACAATCAAAAGTAAAAGCTCACCTCCAGAAGGTGATTCAGTGCCTTGACAGCTCGCCATTCATCCCAACTAATAGTAATACCGTTGAAGTAACCTTCCTCGTCATCAGCCAATATATGGTTGATAACCTGAGGTACAGAAGAGTACAAAGCTCACATTAGATGTGAGACAATTGAAACAAAAGCACATTCTCAAAACATCTACACACCTTTTTGGCCTCACACGCTCAAGACTGGGAATCCAAGACAATTCCCCAGCAATGCCCGTGACCTGAGATAGGGCTTCGTCCCGTGTAGTTGAGCTCCTTCTTGACGACATCAAACTGTTGGATCCTTGCGTGAGAGGCAGCAATGGCATTGGCAAACACTTGAACCTATTAAGCATGAAGTAGGCATTAAAAGGACAAATGAAAAGTGATATGATTAGCGTCAATAGTTTCAAAACATAGGATTGAACAACATGCCTGGCAAACTGCCCCGGGAAGAACATCCGCGTGATTTTTCTTGGGGTCAAGAAGAGCTGGCGGAGCATCATCTTCCTCTTCACCTTCGTCAGTATCATCTGGGTTAGCTCGATTGGTATCGGTATGGGGGTTGGAGCCTTGAGTGAGTTCCAGATTGGGGTCATCTTGCTCGATTTCCTCCTTGTCTTCAGATGGAGCTTCAACCACAATCAAAGGTCCATCTTGTGTTTGCAATAGGATTTCAGGGACCCTACCTGGCTTTGTTGTGGGTATTGTGTGACCTGCTGTAAGTTCGATTGCTTTCAGTCCAGCCTTGACTGTAACCGCTAACTTGTGAGCATAGCATTGAATTTGGTTCCTAGAAGCCTCCCAATTGACTGGGTCATCTGCGTCCCAGAACATCCGCTCCATCTCAGTAGCCATGGTTGAATTGTTAGAACCCAAATCGGTTGTTTGTGCTATCATCTGGATATAGAGAACAAACACAAAGTGTTAGTAAGAGATTTTGAGATTCTTGAAAAGAGTGGATGATACTTATCTTTGAATGTAATCCATGACGGATTAGGAAGTTACCAATCTGTCTTGCAAGTAGCTTGCCATTTTTGTTCCAAGCAACTAGCTTGAGAGTAATATGCTTCACCTGTAGCTTCCAGTTGGTGTCGATGTAAGAAATCAAACAGCCCATGAAAGCCTTCTTGCCACCACGAGTAGTCCATACATTGTGTATCAGGTTGAACTTTGATTGTAACTCCTACAGATATGGATTAGCACCAAGTAAAAACATGGATTAGCAGTAATAGCCGGTTTAAATCCAGGTAAGCAGGTACCTTGAGAGTTTTGATCATATGATTGTGGTATTCTTGGAAAATTGATCTGGCAGTTTTCCTGGACCACCAACTGGATCGAAGTTGAGCTGATGAGTTTGCAAGGAGAAACACGGATTGCAATAGAGGATCCTCGATTTGTGTCCAAGGTAAGGCATGTCGAGCTTGCCATAAGACTGGGATGCAATTGAGTTTCTCGACATCAAATTTGGGAGTCGCCAGAAAACTGTCCAAGGTCGCTTTGGAAGAACCTTGTTTCTTAAGAAGTTCAGCTTGCTCTTCTTGATAAGTCTTGGGTAATTTAAAACCTGCCTTTAAAGCAAGGTGGTGTTTTCACCGTGTCCGGGTAGTGTTCGCTCGTCGACGAGCGCGCACGACTTCCCTTTCTGCCTCAAAGGGAGTTGGTGTGCGCTCGTCGACTAGCAAAGCCTACACAGACACGGTGTTTGCGCACAGTTTTCTTTTTTTACCACCATCATGATGTCCCCAAAGGTTGAAACGATTAGTTTCACCATCCAGAAACAGCGGGCCGCACCATTGACAAGTCCATCCGCAAGGTCCAGCCTCGTTTTTTTTCTGGATAATGTGAGACAAAGAAGATAACAAAACAAATGAACAAAGTTATGATTATGAGACAGGAGATTGGTCTATGAAACTATACCTGCTCTGGATGCCAAGTTGGCCCTTCGTAACCCCTATATAGCTCTGCCAGGTCTGACTCGGTAGGTTTAGCCTTCTTCCTAGGCCTTGATTTGACATTGTCATCCGAGTTTCCATCAACATCGAGTCTGTCAGGAACCTTAGATATCTGTATGTAGTAAACAAAGAAAACCAGTGAGCATTATAGTGAGATGACTGAAGTGAAAGGCGAGATAAGATCATATACATACCTTGCCACGCTTTCTTACAGGTGGCTTCTTTCCAGTTTTTGATGAGGCACTTGGACGTGGGCGCTTACAGGTGAGATTTCAAGAAGGACTGCCAGAGATATGGATGACTGATGAGGTGTTGGACCCTTCTTGTTCTTCATCTGCTAAATCATCTTCATTTTCTTCATCATCTTTGTCTTCCAAGTATTGTTGAGTATGACCTTCTATCATGACAGAGGTTCCGGATGTTGTGACATGTTACTGGAAGTGAATAGCACATAAGCCACAAGTCTTAATACAACTTTTATACTAAACTAAATCTCAAACCCTAATTATCTTCAATTTAAAGTGCGCCACTCCTGCGATGCGTGTACACTCTCTCTCTTTTCCTCATCCGTTCATTCACGGTATAGGAAAAGAGTGAGTTAGGAAAAGAGTGAGTTACCCCACATTTCTCTTCTATAGTTTCATCTCTTCTTATTTCTTTATTACTAATTGAATATGTGACCTTTTCATCTGATGACATGTCGACACTAGATTCAATACTGAGACCATGCATGTCGAATTCATATTCTATCTTTTTATCTTGACTATAAACCTTCAGGTCAGATTACTTCTCTTACACTATTCTCTGTTTATATTATTTAAGTCTTGTTATCTTCATTATTGTATGTCTCTATTTATGATCTGTAGGTTAGTCAGGTAGTTAGGACGAGAGGTGATTTGAGACTCACCTCTAGATTCGTCATTTGGGTTATCAGGTGAAATATCATCCGTTCATTCACGGTATAGGAAAAGAATTAAATACTGAGACCATATGTGTCGAATTCATATTCTATCTTTTTATCTTGACTATAAACGTTTAGGTTAGTCAGGTAGTTAGGACGAGAGGTGATTTGAGACTCACCTCTAGATTCGTCATTTGGGTTATCAGGACAAGCTTCGAGACTTTTCAAGTATGGAGACCCTTCAGCCTCAGAATATTCCTGATGAACTGGTTTACTATTTATGTTCAAGGAGGATGAGACAGGTCAAGTAGGAGTTCTTCGACCATCAGAAGGGGTAGGAACAAGGCCAGAATGTCGACCAATAGGGCTCTTAGGGCGAATTGATCTTCTGATGTTGTGAGTGGATGATGAAGAGGGGACTTGAAGACGTAAAGAAGAGGACTGTGGACGGCTTTGCGAAGAAGATAGAAACTTGGATACAGATTTACGTTTCTTGGACTCAGAGGGTGCCATATCAGAGTAATGCAAAAGTAGAAGTGACAAAACAAGCCTGACACATATGTAATAAAATGGAGGGGGAAAGTCAACTCTGGATCAATCAATGTTGCAAACTTATGACAAAATCACAAGACCTGCTGGTTATATACTCACCAGTGTGGGTTCTTCTGTGGCTTGACTAGAATCAAGGGTGTGGTTGTTGTTGTAAATGAAGCGCTTGTGGGATCGGGCCTCCATTTTTGGTCGAGGAATGATCTGATCATCCAGTCTAATGCTTTGGTGCCAGGCTATAGTGTGGTGTTTTGATGACAGGGTGCTGAGATGAGATGTGAGTTGGTGATGAATTCAATGTTTTGAGCAAAAGGGGGTCCAGGGGCTAGTTAGGAAGGGTTTTTCCAAATCCCACGACTGCAGAAAGGGTTGGAATTAAGGATTTACGGGTTTGATACAGTAAATCCTAGGTATGTACACATCTAGTACAATAAATTGTATTCTATACAGGTAGAATGCTATTGTGTTGCAATTGTGTCGCAATGTTGGCCCAGCGCACCCCATTTCATTGCGCAGTACACGCAATGCCTATATACCCCGTTGCTATCGCGCCATACCGCAACGCAGCCGCAACACAATACAATCTTTTGCATTTCTGCTCGCGCGTTGGTAGGGATCAGCATTCCCAAGGACTTGAAAAAATTTGCAATACAAGAATGAAATGCATAACTATTTATGATACCCTTGAACTCCTATTTGGATAACAATCCCAAGTTTGAGCTCTTCGCATCATCACCTAAATGCCAAATCAACCTCAACCAACGCTACCAAAGCACTTCAAAGTTGCAAAGGAAGCAACATCGCTAGCCGGTAAACATGCTGTAACTAGCGGATGGGAAACAAGCACCCTCAAAGGATACTCGAGCGGTCTGAGTAAATTTGTTGAGTTTAAAGGAAAGACTTCTGACGGCTTCGACGAGAACAAAGAGATATTGGACAAAGATATTTACAAATTTATTGCATGGGCAGGAGAGTTGAAGCTGGAAAGACAAGACGGTCCAAGTAGGAAAATTTTGTCAGTGACAATAAAGATATATTTGGATGGCATTAGAGCCTGGAGTATGGATAGACACACAATGACCGCCAGATCCCCCCTTGACGTCGAGGGGGGTCAGAGTCTCGCAGTTGCATTCTGACTGCATCACAATCATTTTTCATCTGAGCAGCTCAGATATGCACGGTTACACTGGCTTGCTCAATAAGTTTCAGTGAACAGCGCTGTACGTTGTGGAAAGCAAATCACACCTCAAACCCCTGTCCTTTATACGCCTCTTCTCCTCTGAGAAGCAGCCTTGGTGCCCAGGCTTTTACTCGCAAACAGTTCAAGTTTCATTTTATCTTTTTTTCATTTCAATTTATTTTTTTTACTTTTTTCATTCAACATCCTTAAGGGCACGTTTGGTAGCGCTTTTTGTAGGGAGTTTATTGGAATAAACTCCCTTGAAATTTGGAAAAAACGCTGTTCAAAAAAAGTCGTTTGGCAGCGATTACGGTACCCAAAAGAAACTCCTTCCCCGTCCTCAAAGGAGTTTAAAAGGTACGTTTTGAAAACCGCAAAAAGGGAGTTTTTCCACTCGTAAAACTCCTTTTCGAACTTGGTCAAATTTCATTTCGACACTCTTCAACCCACCTCGACGTCAACCACCTCTCAACGGTTTTCATCACTCTTCTCCCACTTCCAACATCCACCTTCTTCCTTTTTGTTTGTTGTTCGATCTCGACTTTCGACCCTCCTTGTTCATATTTTCGTAATTAATCAGTTTTGCCTTGTTACTTTCGACTGCTTTAGTCCAAACTGATATTTTCTCGTTACGACCAAACCCTTACTTTATTTCAATATTAACTGACCTAACATGGACTTAACTGCGACTAAATGATGATATGAAATGACGCACCCAGAGTGGCTTGTCAATGGTGATGGATATTAAAATGGACTATGGTATTAGGGATTGTAGCGTTGAATGCGTGTTTGAGAATTTGTATGACTGTATAAGACTTATGTATAAATAGTAGTCTTCTAAGCATTGTATTTTTGTTTTCTCACTCACTCATCTCGCTATATCTTCTTTCGTCCATTTTATTCTTTTTCTTCCATCGACTTCCACACTATTCAGGTGTGTTTCAAGCTTGTTGTTAACTAAGTCCAACAAAGCTATATATTAACACCAGCGCTTTTAGGTCTGCATCATGTTATTTTTCTAGTTTCTATTTTCTTTTTCTATTTTGAATGAAATATAACTCACTCATCTCGCTATATCTTCTTTCGTCCATTTTATTCTTTTTCTTCCATCGACTTCCACACTATTCAGGTGTGTTTCAAGCTTGTTGTTAACTAAGTCCAACAAAGCTATATATTAACACCAGCGCTTTTAGGTGTGTTTCAAGCTTGTTGTTAACTAAGTCCAACAAAGCTATATATTAACACCAGCGCTTTTAGGTTTTTGCCACTTTCTGCCCCTCACAGATTTAGGAGCATACAAAACATTATCAGTACTTTACTCCATGTCAACCGATCCTGATACAACCTCATCGGCACCACCAAAAACCAAACGATCTTACGAAGCTCCTGCTACGATGAATCCGGCTCTTGCTGCTGCGACGACCGCGCTAGCCGCGGCTCCTGCTGCCATTCGGATGCAGTTAACTGACAAGAACTACAACGTTTGGACCACTTGGATGGAAAGTGAAATGGACAACTTGAACATTTTTAGTGTCGTTGATGGAACTTACGTGCTCCAAGAAAACGCGCCAGCTGATGAACTCGTCACTTACTCGAAACTTGAACGCAAGGCCTATAACTTCATTGTCCGACACTTGGACAAGAATAACTTAGCTTTGGCCACTCAGTTTTCTAGCAAGGCGGGTACAGCTAAAACCGGCGCGGGACTATGGAAGCATCTCAAAGAAAAATACATGCCGAATAATGTATTTCATCAAACGCACGTTTTACATACCTTTCTCCACATCAAGTATCAAACTTCAACACAATTTTGCAGCGAGGTTCGATCTGCCCTTGCTACTCTTTCACGTGTCGGTCTCGATATCCCGGAACGCGTCCTTGTCGTCCTTATTCTTGCGCGTCTCCCCCGCTCAATGGAGTCGTTCATTAGGGTAGTCTCACATTCCATGAACGCGAAAACCGAGGTTAACTTCATTTTAAACCGACTCGAGCAAGATGCGCATCAACAAGCTACTATGGATGAAGTTTTACCTTCTACTGCTCTTATTTCGACTGGCAACAAAAATCCCAGTCATATGTGCACTCACTGTAAACGACCTGGCCATCTTGAGCCACGATGCTGGATTGCTCACCCTGAGCTTAAACCTTCCTACGCTCGTGGACGAAAAGTGAACGCCAATATCGCTTCTTACGAGGCGCCTGTTGCCACTTCTTCGGCCAACGTTTACTCTACTCCTACTGCTGTCTATGCTGGAGTAGATCTTGAGGACCCTTTGTCAGCACCATCTTTTCTAACTTCCAACTTCGCTCTCAATGCATCACTTACGCCTGTATCTACACTTCTCGACTCAGGTTGTTCTGATGTTATGTACGCCAACCGTGACGCTTTCTCAAGCTACTCCGATTTTCTATGCAACATCAATATTGGTGAAGTTGGGAGAACTGTTCAAGCCATTGGCAGAGGAGTTGTTACGGTACAAGGTGCCGGTGGAATTGTCACTTTTGAAAACGCTCTACATGTACCTGTATTACCCTACAACTTAATTCCTCTTTCACTTTTATGGCAGAAAGGCTCTCAAATCTTATACCATGGTGATGATACTTTTTCGGTTGTACGCGGTGATAGGCTTGTTTTCAATGGAGTTGTCAAGAATCGTCTTTTATTTCCTTCTATTTCCACTATTATTTCAACTTTGGACAATACAAACATTGTTTCTTTCAACTTATGGCATGATCGCCTTGGACACATTAACCACGACTATTTAAAATCTACAGCTGCCCAAACTGAAGGAGTAGATGACTTGCCAGGTAAAGATTTTTGTGAATCCTGTGCTATCAGCCGATCTACCCGACTTCCTTTTTCTGGAAAAATTCCCCGTCCTTCTCATCCTCTTGACGTTGTCCACACTGATCTTTCTGGTAGAATTAATCCACCCACTCCATCTGGCTACGAATATTTCATGAAAATTACCGATGGGTCCACATCTTATCGTTGGTTGTTCTTGCTACGCTTCAAGAATGAAGCTCTGGACAAGTTCAAGGAATGGAAAGCTCAAGCAGAAAGGTCTTCTGGCAGAGTGGTGAAGAAAATCGTCAGCGATGGAGGAGGAGAGTATGTCAACAAACTCTTTTATGAATATCTCAAAAACGAAGGTATCTCCCATGACGTTACCGCTTCTCACACACCACAACAAAACCCTTTTTCTGAACGTGGCAACCGTACAACTAACGAGAAAGCCCGCACAATGCTCCATCGTGCATCTATGCCAGCATTCATGTGGGGTGCTGCCGTTTTAACTGCTGTTTATCTTGAGAATCGGACGGTTTCAAAATCTTGTGACGGTATGACTCCTTTTGAGGCTCTCTATGGTTCGGTGCCTTCCATTGGTCACATTCGAATTTTTGGGTGTGCGGCTTATCGACATCTCACTCATGGACGAGATGGCAAATTTGGTCCTCGAGCTGAAAAGCTGATCCTCATTGGTTTCGTTGAAGGCATGAAGAACTATCGACTTTATGATCCTTCCACTGGAACCATCTCTACGTCTCATGATGTTCGGTTTAATGAAGCCGAATTTCCATATTTACAACTTTCTAACGATCCTAATGCTGAGATCGTTCCTTTTACTGAAGAAGAAATCTTGGGTCGAGAACCTTTGCGGATTCGACTTCATCAACCTGTCATTGCTGAAGAAATACGACAAGAACGTCATATTCTTACTGCGACAGCTTTAATTTCAATTATTGGCAACTCGATCGATGAATCTGCCAACTTATCTACTCTGGATCTCGAGCCTAATCCTCCTACGTATGCCAGAGCCCTTCTCACGCGAAACTCCTCAAAATGGCAACGCGCAACTTTCGAAGAATTCGACTCTTTTGCTGCTAACCATGTTTTTGAGATAGTGGATAGTCTCCCTCCTGGTCACAAACCCATTTCTACCCGTTTTGTATACACGCGCAAGTTTGATGACTCTGGATTCCTTAACAAATTTAAAGCCAGATGTGTTGCTCGTGGATTCTTGCAAGAGGAAGGCAAGGACTTCGAGGAAACCTTTTCTCCTACAGGTCGACTTGCTACTCTTCGTGCTGTTTTTGGACACGCTGCAACTGAAGATTTGGAAATTGTGCAAGCTGATTTTGTTACTGCTTTTCTTAATTCTACCCTTGGAGAAGGAGAAGTTGTCTATATTCTCATTCCTGATGGTTTTGTTGACTGGATCAAACAACTGCCATTAGAATCCCCTTTTCGAGCTTGGTTACCTGCGTTAATAGAACGCTGTGGATCTTTATGGCTCAAACTTCTTCGTTCTCTTTACGGCCTTAAACAAGCATCTCGGAGCTGGTATTTAACAATCAAAGCTTGGTATTACAAGCATGGTTTTATCGTTAGTGATGCGGATGCGTGTCTTTTTGTATGGGTTGGGAAGAACGGTGATAGAGTCTTGATTTACATGTGGGTGGATGATATCGTGCTTGTTGGTAGCAATGTTCGATGGGTACTTGATGAATTAAAGAAGGATTTTAGGATCAAAGATTTAGGACCGGTAAAAATGATGTTAGGAATGGAAATCAAGAGAAACAGGGAAGCAAAGATTCTCTCTATTTGTCAATCAAAATACATCAATGAACTACTCAAGGTGTATGGCATGGAAGACTGCAAGTCTTTGGGTACTCCTCTCCAATCAAACTTACCAATCTTACCCGGTACTGAAGAAGAAGTGCTATCCTTTAAATCCAGTGGCCTCAACTATCGACGCGCTATTGGTTCTCTCAACTATCTCTCTCAATGTACTCGCCCAGACTTATCCCATCCCGTCAGTCTTTTGTCTCAATTTTTGGACAAACCAACCATGGATCACTGGAATCACTTCAAGTGTGTGCTCCGTTATTTACGGGGTACTAGTACTCTCTGTCTCACTTATGGTGTTCAACCTGTTAATGAGACTTTACTTAAATTTCAACCCGACATATCTGGACCTCCTGTTGCTTTTTCGGACTCCAACTGGGCAGGCTGCACCATATCTCGTCGCTCTACTTCAGGTTATACCTTTATTTTTAATGGTGGAGCTGTCAGCTGGCGATGTAAGAAACAACCAACTGTTGCCTTATCCTCTACTGAAGCGGAGTATAAGGGATTTCTTGATGCTGGACAGGACGGCATGTGGATTAGAAGGCTTATGGCTGATTTTGGATACGATCAACTTATCTCTACTACTCTGTTTGGTGACAATCAAGGTTCAATTGCTCTTTCTCGCAATCCTGTTTTTCATAGTCGAACCAAACATATCGAAATACAATTTCATTGGATTAGAGAGAAGGTTCAAGACAAGAGCATTGACATTAAGTTCTGTTCTACTAACGACATGATCGCTATATTCTCACAAAGTCCCTCGACAGGTCAAAACTTCAACAATTCAGACGTGATCTCGGCTTGATTGAGGGTACTGATTTGGCTAACGAGGGGGGGGTTTCGGTAATTAATCAGTTTTTGCCTTGTTACTTTCGACTGCTTTAGTCCAAACTGATATTTTCTCGTTACGACCAAACCCTTACTTTATTTCAATATTAACTGACCTAACATGGACTTAACTGCGACTAAATGATGATATGAAATGACGCACCCAGAGTGGCTTGTCAATGGTGATGGATATTAAAATGGACTATGGTATTAGGGATTGTAGCGTTGAATGCGTGTTTGAGAATTTGTATGACTGTATAAGACTTATGTATAAATAGTAGTCTTCTAAGCATTGTATTTTTGTTTTCTCACTCACTCATCTCGCTATATCTTCTTTCGTCCATCGACTTCCACACTATTCAGGTGTGTTTCAAGCTTGTTGTTAACTAAGTCCAACAAAGCTATATATTAACACCAGCGCTTTTAGGTCTGCATCATGTTATTTTTCTAGTTTCTATTTTCTTTTTCTATTTTGAATGAAATATAACTCACTCATCTCGCTATATCTTCTTTCGTCCATTTTATTCTTTTTCTTCCATCGACTTCCACACTATTCAGGTGTGTTTCAAGCTTGTTGTTAACTAAGTCCAACAAAGCTATATATTAACACCAGCGCTTTTAGGTGTGTTTCAAGCTTGTTGTTAACTAAGTCCAACAAAGCTATATATTAACACCAGCGCTTTTAGGTTTTTGCCACTTTCTGCCCCTCACAGATTTAGGAGCATACAAAACATATCATGCCTCGAGCCAAGAAAGATCCGAACGCTCCAAAAGTCGCGAGAGCAGTCTGGACCGATTCCAAGATTCGTTTTATACTCAACGAGTTTTTAACTGAAAAAGAGGATGGTAACATGATTGGTGGCAACTGGAAACCCGTGGCTTACACCAATGTTCACGAGAGATACACTCTTGCGTATCCAGAAGACAAGGTGAATAGAGAACAAATCAAAAATTTATACACCACAGTCAGTTGTTTGTCTTGATATCAAATTCAAAATCGATTCATCATTTTAATCAAAGTTCTTTTATTTTTTCTTCGGCTATCGATCTAGAGCAAGAGTTCTTATACTGGAATGAAAAAAGTCAAAATGACCTCTGGAGCTGGATGGGTTGGTGGCAAGATCGACATGCCAAATGAATGGTGGGAGAACGTAGGCAAGGTCAGTTGTCTTGCCTGCTATTCTTCTTGAGATTGTCTCGGCTGACCGTGTTTTGATTTTCTTAGAAAGACAAGGACGCGATGAAGCTTCGAAACAATTCATTCGACTACTACGAAGAAATGGATGCAATGCTTCATGGATCTAAACCGGCTGGGGCTTTACGTACTGGCACAAGTTCTGGTACACGAGTTGAGGCAGAGAATAACGAGGAAGAGGAAATTGAAATTATAGATCATGATAATTTAGAAGAAAGCAAAGAAGAAAGCAGATATGATGAAGTAGATGCACAAGGATTGACCCAAGCCGAAAGAGACCTCGATGATCTTCCAGATCCAGATGAAGAAGTTTCAACTGAAAAAGGCAAAGGTAAAGCAATCGTATCAGGTTGCTATATTTTTGATTTTTCGATATTTTCTACTTTTCAATCGATATACAAGTCTAACTGACTATACCATTGTTATTGATGGAACAGACTCACAAAACCTCGATCTTCCAACTCCAAAGAACCCTACCACCGTCTCTACTATCAGAAAAGAAGGTACCAAGCCTTCGACTTCAAAATCTACCCCTGTTTCGAACATCAAGAAGAAAATGCCGGCTCGCGAGGTCAAACCAGTCACACTGGCAACTGCGATTGCTTCGGCTTCCGATAACTTGGCTATAAAGGCTCAAGAGAAGGCAGATCGCTCTGCTCAGCTCAATTCAGCCATAACCGAAGCAGCTCGCATCAAGGCCGACAAGCTTCCAAACTCACACGAAGGCTCTGGAACTCTTCAACCCCGCCAGCGAAGATCAATTTCCCAACTTAGACGACCGATTAATTTCGATTGATGTCATATCACAGGAGGCTAAGCGGCTGTCTTTGCTGTCTAGATCCAAAATGGCTGGTTGCTCAAGC
>NW_006768849.1:219226-223147 GCF_000204055.1 Melampsora larici-populina 98AG31 | reverse complement strand
ATCTGTATCGGACATCGGTGGTGAATCCAGATGAATACAGTTGGTGAGATGTGACGTGCGAGAAGATGTGAGAAGTGGTAAACAGGGCTTGAATGAAAGTTCAACCAAACGAGTTTTTTTCGAATGTACTCAAAACGGAGTTTTTTTTGAAAAAGCTCGATTTTTCACAAAAGCTCCTTCGCCCCGGGGCAATGTACCCGGGGGTAATTGAGGTTTATTTTAAAAATCGCTACCAAACGTGCCCTAAGATTCTCAAGGATCAGATGGACAACACTCAATTCAAGACGGATCAGTTTTTTTAGAAAGATCATTTTTTTTATATATTTCTTTACTTATTTTTACTAATACTCAATTGATCAGTTTACAGAAACAGCACATATAATATATAAACATTACAAACTAGAGTTAAGAAACAAACAAATGAAGAAATAAAACAATAAAGAGGAAATTGGATCAGAGGAAGCAAAAAAAACGATCTAAACAGATCAAAAGTTGAAATCAAGGAGGTTTTTTTACCATTACTTATTTTCCTCATCACCCACATCAGAAGAACAAGTCATAACCAGGGAAGCAAAGAAATTAAATAAACAAATAAAATAAATAATAACATTGATTAAAATGGCTAAGCGAAGTCAAGGTCGAAGCAGCACGATTGGAGCAGTGTGAGAAGCTAACAAGGGATTGCATTAAGAAACTAGACTAAGAACAAAGGAAAGAAAAGGAGGGATCAGTCAGAAGATATACAAGTAGAGAAAAGAAGAGGAACTTACAATAGATGGAAACAAATTAAATTAAACAACAACTTGTGACCAAGTCAAATTGAATCAGAGTCGGAGTGGAGCGTCTAAATCAATATCAAGTAAAATATGTAATAAGTGGGTCAGGAGAGAGATGATGGGATAGAAGCAAAAGAGAAGAGGAGAATTACATAAAAACTTACATAAAACTGAACAAGCGGATCGAAAAGAACGGAGTCAAGACCTGTTGAGAAAATAAACGGATCGATTGATTGATTGATAAGAGAAGATGAGGCCGAGTTGTGGTTGGAGGCAGAGGAAGGTATATAAAGGGGTCTGTTTGAGAGGTCTCTAGAGAGGGGGGAGTATCTGTGTGTCCGAATATAAGTGTGAACCTTTGTGTGTGTGTTAAAAGTGTGATCAAGTGTTTGGAGAGCCTATTTCAGAGTTGAGAAGTTTAAAGCAAGGTTTTTTTAGTTAGTCTTTTGTTATCTCTTTAAAAGAAAGAGAGTGATAGATAGAAAAGAAAAAGTTTACCATTGTTGAAAAAGGATTGTTCAGAATAAGTTGGCAGTGTTGTGTTGTTTATAGTTCTATCGTAGTGTTGTTTCAGTTGCTGAGCTGTGTCGCAGAATAGTTGTGTAGTCGTCGAATTCAGGACTAAAACAAAAAATTGGCAAACCCGCCTCTTGATTGAAGTCAAGGCCGGGTCAAACGGGTCCCAGGCTACATAGACCGGACCTGTGTGTAATAATTACACATTGCCATAAAAGTGTACAACTCGAAATTCAGACAACTTTGTGACACCACGTTGTGTAGAGTTGTGTGGGGTATCAGTGGGATCTGTCAAGCCTTGCGGATCTGGCTATAAACTTCAAAAAGTGTTACGGGAAAAAATCATAGGGATAGAAAATTGTTAAGAATTGCTCTAGTTTTTGTGAACTGCAGTACAATTAAGGTTGAAGGCAACGTAACCGCACCATAGTTTCATCCGCTCTCTTGAGTGGTGATTCTTACCTCTTCCGGCTCAGTCTACACTACACTGCGTAGGAGTTCTACAACGTTCAGCCATTCCTCTAAACTTTAGGGAGCATAGGGCTATTGAGATGTCCAAGACTGAGTTGCAGTTGCTGAGACCCGGACATTTCACAATCAGACACACACACATAAAGCTTGTGTCATACCTTTAATGACATCTTTCCGCCAGCTCGGTGCCTCATCACGGTTCTGGTGAGCGCACCCACCAGCAGACGCAAAAGAAGAAAGTTATCAAATGCACTGTCATCGATGAGCTTGTGCCCGCTTCAATCAACAATGAAATGGATATTGATAAAGGGAAAGGCAAAGAGTAAAGTACTCAATATGATAAATCCAAAGAACAATCTGTGATCAATCAGAAAATTAACAATTTGAACTCAAACCAAAAACCGTTGATCACGCAACCTCCAATTTGCTAATCATATATATCATACTTTCTCTGAACCTCTGCCTACCCAGCCTTCTAAAAAAGTGCTCTTTTAAGTTTGCATGCTTGGCAGATTAACCAAGAAGCCAGTCATCAATTGTTACGTGTGCTAGCGTGTTGTGCAATAGTCAACTATGATCAATATGTTCCCAAGATTTCTCAAGACTTATTGCTGCCATGTCACTCGATTTATATGCTGTGATCAGTACTTCCAATGGATGTTGGTACACCCAGTCTCATGCGCTGATCAGTGCGAGAGGTAGTCAGTTTCAAGAAACGGCACTCACCTCGCTCATGATGACATGAGGTAGAGGTAGAGGCAGACTAAAAATACACAGATTCACTCTGTTGCATTATGAAATCAAACTGATACTTTAAGGGATTTGATTACACCTCCCTGTTGTCATAGCAGACAATAAATATATGACAAGGTAAGCTCTCCCATAAACGCAAGTAACCATACGGTGTAGTCCAAGCCTCTACATTCCAAGCAATATTAAGATTTGAAAGCCATAATATGGTTATGCCATGATGTGTAGGCAGTGGACTTGGACTGGTAGAAAAGGCAATTACTCAAGTGTCGAAATTGACATTAGGACTTTTTTCAGTGATCATCGAGTTTGTGATCAAACAAACTCTTAAGATATGTATGTTAAAGTTATAGTGTATTATGTGTTATGTTTTTCTTAATTTCATACATAATTGATCATAATCTAAAAGGTCTAATATTTCATATATCATTTACTCATTACTTATGTAGAATCACTCATGTGTTATGTTTGTGTAGCGGTTATCATCATAATTAACCTAATACTCATGTCAAGGAAGTTTATTGATAAACCTCGAAGAGCAGCGAAGAAGAGTCTCCTTTCTTCATCCAAGACATTCTAATTACTCTTGGGTGTGAAGGTGTGTTAACTCTAATTTGTGGGATTTGTGATAGTTCAAGGTTCTGTTCTGAACTCTATCACTCCCTGCTCTGACAGGTATGTAGTTCATTCTGTTTATTTCATAATGTTTCATGTCTTTGTGTTCTTTCATTATTTGTTATTGTGATGGAAATGAAAAACTGATCCAAGACATTCTAATTACTCTTGGGTGTGAAGGTGAGTTAACTCTAATTCGTGGGATTTGTGATAGTTCAAGGTTCTGTTCTGAACTCTATCACTCCCTGCTCTGACAGCTTTAATAATGTACTCAAAAATCAACATTGATGGATTGTTTCAATGTTGATAATACAATACGTAGGTGTTTCAATTTGAACTTTGTAACACTACAATCATTTCAATATTTTCATTCTTGAAGATAAGAGCTTTCATCAAAGATATAGCTACAAAATTCTACATGTGTCAATTGATTTTCTAGCTGTGATACTGCTTTACAATGCCAAACATTTTGCCTTGGTTTGTAAGAAAGTATGGAAAGTGATTTTTTTGACGCGTCAAGTAGCACTTGTGTGATCCTTCTCGGACGGTGGGGTTCCAGGAGGAGTCCCAGGAAGGGGTGGTGGTGAAGGCTGCCTGCAACCAACGTTATCCGGTTGTTGACCATTAGGGTGTGAAGATCAATCTGAATGAGTCTCACTTCAAAGATATCCTACCAGCATTTCATCCTCTGGTGAACTATCAAGGCATCTAGTTTGGAAAGACTGGGTAAGTTGTATCTAAAGCCCTGATCTTCATCCTGTCTGCTTTCTTATATTATGTGAGGTAGGCCAGA
>NW_006768849.1:212472-219068 GCF_000204055.1 Melampsora larici-populina 98AG31 | reverse complement strand
GATTTTAGACTATGCTTGCGTTTGCTGGGATTCTTCTAGTGCTTTTTGAATTGGCAGTTGGAGGTCTAGATTGGCTTTAAAATTGTTTACGTCCTGCTAATGGATCTTTACTTGATAGCTTTCCTTCTACAATCATCTTCCGATATTGCTTCATGAATCTGTAAAGTAGTCTTGAATCAATTTGGGGAAAGTTTGAATCGATTCAGGGAAAGTTTGAATCAATTCGGAATTTCAAGTTTAGCTGAAGGTGAGGGAGGTGATCAGCATTCTACATGATACCTTTGAAGCCATACCAAGGGATGTGGTGATTTCGTAAATATTATCAAAAAAAAAGGAAAAATATGAGATAGTCAGACCTCAATGAGTGGGATATTTTGAATCAAAGTCACCAACTTCTTCAAGAAGACCAAGTTCATGTATGCGTTGAGCAACTCTGGCTCGCAGCGCTGCGCAGCGCTGCTAGCCGTAGATCGGGCAGCGCAGCTGAATTTTGGGACCCTCAAGCCTGGTAGCTCTAAGGTTAACTTAGAAAAATTTTGGGGCAAAAAAACCAACGGAAAACTCAACTTAGGCCGCGCAGCGTTTCGCAGCGCTGCAGGCAAAAATGCAGCGGTTTTTTTCCTTGAAAACGAATCAATTTTATTGTAAATAGAGCAAGGTAAAGACAGTAGAGAAAGTAGAATGAAACACTACATTTGTAAATGGCTGTAAATGAGCGTAAAGAAAAGAAAACAAAGACAAAAAAGTAAAAAATAGGAAATCAAAACTCATTTTAAGATAGTTCTAAGCGAGTGTAAAGAAAAAAAAGGAATGAAAGTAAAGTAAATAAAAGAATTAAGATCTAAAAAATATTGTTTCGAGGCTTCTTTTTGATTGCCTTCTTCCCAAATTCAAGCACTTTCCCGACTTTGCCAAAGTCCCCAGCAAGTGGTATGCCTTCAGTGGCCCATATCTGACCACTGACCGTCATCTCGATCATTCGAGGGCCCATAGAACCCCGGTCAGCTGTGCACACTTGTCCGGCAATCGAGAAGGATCGTTCGGGTGCAGCAGACGCTGCTGGTGTTGCGAGGTAATTCTGAGCAAGTATTGACAACACTGGGTACTTCCCTACGGAATGCGAGAGGTGTCAAGGTGACAATGCAAAAATCAAAAATCAAAAATCACAATTCCCGGGTGCGAAATTCAAAAATCAAAGACAAAACTACAGAAAATATTCAAATACAGGGCAAAAACCCCTGTACTGGAGTAAAAGTCATGGCACAAACCACTTTCAGACCAGGTTACGGCCCAAATTTCAGTAGATTGACAACTTGAAACTCAACATTTGTCACCCCATTGTCGCATTGACACAAAAAGTACCAGGAAAGCCACAAAAGAGGAAAACAAAATTCAAAAATCAAAAAAACAAAAGTCGAAAATCAAAAAACAAATGTCGATAATCAAAAAACAACAATTAACAAACCATAAACGAAGACCCCAAAGATGAAAACTTCACATTAGCTGATTAAAATTGTACAAACCACCTCTCTACCTCTCTACCTCTCAACCAATCACACAACCCATACACCACACACCATCACCGATCATCTTATATTGGCCAGTCATTCATCCACATTCATCCATTTTTTGTCATAGTCTCCACCCATCCACCTTGTTCAACAAAACTTACACTACACTGAACTTCTTTGATTGTCGTCACTCTTCTTCATCCTTCTTTGATCGTCTTCACCCTTCTTCAATCTTCTTGGATCGGCTTGAATCCTCTGTAATCTTCTTTTATCAGCTTCAATCTTCTTTATCTTCTTCAATCGTCTTCCATCTTCTTCACCCTTCTTCAATCTTCTTGGATTGGCTTCAATCTTCTTTAATCTTCTTTTATCAGCTTCCATCTTCTTTATCTTCTTCAATCGGCTTCCATCTTCTTCACCCTTCGTTGATTGGCTTCACCCTACTTCAATCTTCTTGGATCGGCTTCAATCTTCTGTAATCTTCTTTTATAAGCTTCAATCTTCTTTAGGGCCCGTTCGGCTGATTTGGCCAAAAAAAGTTACACAAAAACGAAATTTCAATCTGCCCATCAAAAACTCTTTTTGATGGGCGGATAGAGATTGTCGTTTTAGATTACCGAACAGTCGTCTAAAATGGTCAACGAAAGATCAAAATGATCATCGTTGACCGTTCATCATCCATTTGACTGTTCGGTAACCATGAAATGAAATGAGTTTTTCGATCGAAACTTGAAAATCGATTGATTCTTTTTTAAACTCATCCATCCTTTCGTCACGGTCATCATCGACCAAAATCATCGTCCGTTGACCAAAATCATTGTCCCTTCTGTATCATCAGACAACAATTCCCGTGATTTAAAACATCATGGAGCACCGTCCACGCTCTTCCCTTCAATCTCTCACACCTGAGAAACGTGCCAAACATCAAAAACTGCTCAAACTACAGTTTCTCAAACAGCTTCTTGCTGTTCAACACCAACAATTTCAAGTGTTTTGTTACTTTAGCACTGGTGTACAGGCCTGTGCAGCTCAAATCTTGCCTCATCTCACAAAAACTCCGCGTCTTACGTCCATCCTCAGCGGTCAGGCTTGGATTGATGAGCTCATTGCTAGTCCAAACAACTCGGTTTTCTATGATAATCTTGGAATGAACAAACACGTTTTTTTCGAACTACGTTCAGTATTCGAAGAAACTGGAATTTTATATGACTCTCGTTGGATCACCGGAACTGAGAAGTTGGCAATACTTATCTATACAGTCATTACCGGCCTGTCTAATCGTAAACTCCAGAACCGTTTTCAAAGATCGGCTGATACTATTTCCAAGTAATTCATTTATCATTGATTTTTTTTTATTTTCGAATTTTCTCATCACTATTCTGACACGTCTTCTTTGGGCTAGGACAATCAATCACCTTGTTAAAGGAATCTCCAATCAAGGAGAATTACTTGCCAAATACATCACTCTTCCAAATGCCAACACTCCTCACCCCGATACCTTTTCGGACAATATGAAGTTCATGCCGTATTTTAAAGACTGCATTGGTGCAATCGACGGTACACACATTCCGGTCACTCCGCCAGCTTCTGAATATATTCCTTTCTCTAATCGTAAAGGCTATACATCTCAAAATGTCCTTGCTGCGTGTAATTTCAATATGGAGTTTATTTATCTATTAGTCGGAGCTGAAGGAAGTATGGCAGACGGTGCTCTTTGGACTTTGGCTCGAAGTCGTGATCTTACAATTCCAGCTGGAAAGTATTATCTTGGTGACGCTGGCTTTGCTCTCACCGAAGATTGTATTGTTCCATATAGAAAAGTCCGTTATCATTTACGAGAGTGGGAAAAAAAAGGTTTCAAGTGAGTTTGTTTCTTTGTTCAACTTTTTGGTCATCAATCTCATACTTGTGTTTGTCTTTCTTCTTCTCACCACTCCTATCTTTTCATCTTAGACCAATGAATAAAGAAGAACTATTCAATCTTCGACACGCTAGTGCACGTAACGTCATTGAGCGTATCTTTGGAGTTTGCAAGAAGCGCTTTAAGATCATGGCGCATGGGTGTGAATACACCATCGAGATTCAAATTTCAATGGTCACTGTTATGTGCTTCATTCACAACTTCATTCGTGTTAAAGATCCAAAAGGTTCAGCTGAAGAATTCCCTCAATTTGGAGAAGGATTCATTCCCGACCCTCAAGATAATACGCAAGCGCCTACTCAAGAACAATCTGGTTATCTTCAAGAATTTGGTAGTAATGTTGATGGTAATAACTACGCTAAACAACTCAGAGATCAAATTGCAGAAGACATGTGGGCAGATTATCAGAAAGAGATTGCAAGAAGAGAAAAGATAAATAAAAATAACCGAAAACATCGGCAACCTCTTACGTTTCCTGATCTTTAAAGCATATGTAGCTATTGTGATTCTTATTTGGCAACTCTCATTAAAGTATTTTTAATTCATACATGTATCATTTATCACAAGTATCATAAGTATTTTTATCTTACATGTATCACAAGTCTCACTTATAAGTATTTTTATTTTGCATTCATTAATCAAATATTTTGTAACTATTTGTTTTATGCCAGTTCCTCTCAACTCATAGATTCACTTGAATCTTTCATATCATACTGGCACTTATACTGGTTAACATTGCAATCACTTAAAATCCATACAGTCAGTACTTACTACATTTGTATCAGCGTGTATTTATACAACTGTAGTTAACAACATTTTATTTAAAAGGTTTATTTGATTTAATACTAAAGATCACACAGTCACTATTTTTTTATTTAAAGATTTAAATACTAAAGATCAACAGTCACTATTTTTTTATTTAAAGATCTAATTGGTTTTAAACTAAAGGTCAACAGCTACGATTTTTTTATTTAAAAGTTTTAATTGATTTTATACTTAAGATCACACAGCTACTATAATTTCATTTGAAGGTTTAGTTCACACAGCTACCATAATTTGAATTGTGGTTGTTAAAAAAACTTTGATATCTTGATATTAATCTACACATAGATGATAGATGATGAAAAGAATAATCATGATCAGTCAGTTGATATTGACTAAATGATGAGAGATGAATGTACTTACTTTTTTTGTTGATGATGTATTGGAGCCAACCATCACGCTCACGAGCTGGTGTATTGAGATAAGTTTCAGCAATGAGAGGCTTTTCAATAAATAGATCTAAGGCGATATAGCGTTGAGTATTGGCGAGGGATGATTTATAAATTAATGCAACAGCTGAAGCATGAGTTGAAGGCTTGTCAGCTTGAATCGTGTTAGCCGCATTGTCGATGGATGCTGAAGTGGAAGCAAAGGAAGTTTGGATGTTGCTGCCAAACTCCTTCATATCAGTTGACATCCCATCAAGAATTTGTATACCGGATCGTTTCTTTGATTTAGTCGGAGCTTGAGCAGCTAAAGCTACCTTCGACTTGCGGTGTCGCTTCGCTGCTGAAGGTTCATCTGAATCCGAGTCGTCCTTGGGTTTAAAGTTGGCCTCAGGTGAATCAGATGCGTCAGAAGGAGGCGATTTGGGGCAGGGATGATGTCCAGGTGGTGAAGAAGAGAAGCCATGATCGAAAGGATCATTGGCTTGGTCAGCAAAAGGGGATGGGACCTTGGTTGTATTGACAATCGGGCTAGTGGAAGTCGAAGCCAGATCAGGTTTATCGACAAGTGAGGTCAAAGCCAGATCAGGTTTATCAACAATCGAAGTCGAAGCTAGGGTGTTATCGATGATTGGAGTCAAAGATATAGCAGGTTTGATCGAACCTGTAACGTATTTGCCCGTAGCCTTGTGGCCTTCGACTAAAGTCCCAATGGCATCGAAGAGGGGAAATGGGTGTCCTTTCAACCGAGCGTAGTCTTTGGCCTTTGCACTCTTCTTCAAGAGACAAAGAAGTCAGTATAAATCAAAAGCAAAATTAAAAAAAAAGAAACTTACTTTATCAGCGAGAATCGGCGCCCAGACTGCATCAGGTAGGTCAATGCAACCGTCCTTCCATCCGGCACCACTGAGGCCATTAAGGTGTTTGTAATCGGTGTAGAGTTTCGATAACTGTAAAAGAGTGACATTAATAAAAAACAAGAAAGAAAGAAAGATGAAAGCAATAAAAAAAGGAATACTTACAGCATACCAGTGAGTCTTACAAGCCTTCACGGTTTTAAGTCCACTAACAGTAACTAAGTTGGTACCAGGAATTTTCTTTCTTTCAGTTCCTTTGAGTTTAGTTTTGACTTCAGTCCAAGTTGCACCTTTGAACCCATGCGCCGTAGTAGCGTTTTGAGGTCCAATCGCTCCGTTGGCAGGCTGACGTTCAGCAGTCAGGGCCTCGATGAAAATGGCATTGTCACCATCGTCCCATTGGGCCTTGGTCTTGTCTACAGGGGTCTCGGCAATCGGAGGATTTGAAGCAGTTGGTTGATTTGGAGTAGCTGACACGTTCGAGGTAGGTGGTTGTAAGCTAGGTGACTGAGGTCCTTTTGGAGACCGGACTGCTCTGGGAGCTCGCGGTCGTTTGGCTTTGGGTTTGTCGGTGGTAGACATAGCAAAGTTGAAACAAACAAAGATAAAACAACGACAATGATGAAGATGGCTTTTAAAAGACGAGGGTGGAAAAGACGACGATAAGAGGAAAAAATTAAAAGACAACAATAGCAATAATAGCTTTTGAAAGACGAGGATGGAAACGACGAAGATGATAGCTTTTAAAAGACGATGAAAGAGCTGATAAAAGACAGCGAAAGATGAAAAAGGAGTCAATCATATAAAAATAAAAGGACTACTATATAGAGGAAGCTGAGCAAAGGAGTTAATCATGTAAAAAGAAAGGACTACGATAGCAGAGGTGAAGGTGTGATCGAAAAGAAAGGACTATGTTATAGAGGAAGCTGAGCAAAGGGGAAGGTGTGATCGAAAAGAAAGGGAAGGGCATGGGTCAAGAGAGAGGGTGAGAGAGAGAGGGTGATTTCAATTGATGGAGATTGGAGATGATTGATGGATGAGGTGAAGGGCCAAAAAGTTTTTTGGGTTGAAAAACAGCCTCAAGGCTGTTTTTCGATTT
>NW_006768849.1:209408-212219 GCF_000204055.1 Melampsora larici-populina 98AG31 | reverse complement strand
TCAATCTTCTTTAGTATTCTTCAATCGGCTTCAATCTCCTTGAGTATTCATCAATCAGCTTCAATATTCTTCTTTAGTATTCTTCAATTGGATTAAATCTGCTTCTTTTGTATTCTTCAATCGGCTTCAATCATCTTCAATCATCTTCAATCATCTTTGATATCCCTCGATCTCCTTTGATCTTCTTTAGTATTCTTCAATTGGCTTCAATCTTCTTTTCAACATTTGTGTGAGTCAAATGAATCAATACACTTTCTTCAAGCTTGCTCAATCCTGTGTTTTATTTTCCCAATGGTTCAAAACTTTCCCGGTCTATGCAGGAAGCGGTGCTACCACTGAATGTGCTTATTTCTTTGAAGAAGTACTTGATGTTACACAATACCGCAAGTATACCAGCAATCACAACTTTGAACTCCGGGGTTCTGAAAGTCCTTTTGTCAATGATGTAATGCAAGCTCTCAGTCATTGGTCTCATAAACACTATAACGTAAGAAGAATGGTTGCGGATCTTCAGGGGGTGGGTTTGGTATTGACAGACCCTTTGGTTGTGGATCCAAGCAAGTAAGTAGATTGGTGCTTGTATGCAAAATGTTTGCCTGACTGTTTGTTTCACCCATAACCCAATGGCTTGGTGGGATGGAAACACTGGAAGGAAAGGCTTGGAGAATTTCTATACCCAGCGCAAATGCAATAGGATATGCAAGCACTTTGGGTTGCTCCGCCCAAAAATAGCACAATTAAGTATATGGGAGGAGATGGAGCTGTTGTATGGAGGTAAATCTGGGGAACAGACTCATATTCCAGCAAGAGATCAGCACATGGTGTAAAATGAGGAGTAAATTCTTTCATTTCAACTTGTATTCCAAAATTTGTTGCTCTTAAAAATTCCAAAAAATTACAAAAATACTTTGCTCACAAAATTATCATCTTAAACACATGGGGCATCGGTCTCGTCTGCCAGTTTCTTGCTGGAATCATACACAAATAGAGATAAAGAACAAGTCCTTTCATCATGAACGTCCACCACCCAAGGACGTTCATCTTGGCGGGCTTCATCCTTGTCTAGTTTGGCTGGATCCTCGCTGGTAGCTGAATTTTTGGCATAGGTTGCGGGTGTTAAAACATGGAACATATTAAGTTTCTGGAAAGATCCTCATGTGAAAAGGTGAAGGTAAACAAACCAATGACTTTTCCGCTTTGATATTGTCCAGCACGCTCAGATGATCTGTGACCAAATGCTCTCATAGTACCTTGCGGCTTGTTGGGCGGTACCATCTTGACTGCATGATTTTGCTTGATTACACGCAGGGCTGGATCCTCGCTGGTAGCTGAATTTTTGGCATAGGTTGCGGGTGTTAAAACATGGAACATATTAAGTTTCTGGAAAGATCCTCATGTGAAAAGGTGAAGGTAAACAAACCAATGACTTTTCCGCTTTGATATTGTCCAGCACGCTCAGATGATCTGTGACCAAATGCTCTCATAGTACCTTGCGGCTTGTTGGGCGGTACCATCTTGACTGCATGATTTTGCTTGATTACACACAGGGCTTCAGAGTGTTGCTGCATGATCTTCCAAACCGGTCTTTGATTCCTGCTTTAATTCTTTGACTGACACATTCTCTTTGAACATCCTGGACTGGATCCTGTTTGGCATTGTGTTGTTAAGCCTTCTTCCTCTTTTGGCACTCCGCAAGCTTTTGCTTTCTGAGGTCTGATACTGGTTTTGGCATCTACGTAAAAAAAACATTGTTTTGATTAGTGGAATGCTCATCAAAAAATCAAGATTTCTTAATTTGTGTGGGGATGCAATGAAATAATGAATAAAGTGAATAAACAATGAGTGATTAAATATTTGATGGATTGAATGATTGAGTATGAATGACATGAATATATAAATTTATGAATAATTGTTTGAAGAAATGATTGATAAAGTAATTTCTTGAGGATTGAAATCAGGAAGCACCAAGATGCATTTAGCAAAGGGTTAGGCTGGTAGTTGGGGGTCCCCTCGGCCACTTGCCCTGCCCTTCACGAGACATAAACATCTCTGCATGTATCTCAAGTACTTCCGTCTTCCATGAGTCAATGTGAATAACCTTGAGCTGTAAATCTTTTGAAATAAGTGAATTTGCATTAATGAATAATTGTTTGAAGGAATGATTGATGAAGTAATTTCTTGAGGATTGAAATCAGGAAGCTCTGAGATACATTTAGCAAAGGGTTAGGCTGGTAGTTGGGGGTCCCCTCAGTCACTTGCCCTGCCCTTCACGAGACATAAACATCTCTGCATGTATCTCCAGTACTTCCGTCTTCAATAATTGTTTGTGAGTAAATCATGAGTGGTAAATGTTTTGGATTGTATGAGTCTTCTTTTGCGATGAATGGAACAGATGTTTGAGAAATATTGATTGATTTATTAATCTACATTCAATTATTATCGGCTTCTTGTGGATTCTTCAAGGTTCTATTTCTTCTTGAGGATGTAATATTTCTTCTTATATGTTCTGTATTGATCTTGGTGAAGTCAGGAACAAATGGGAAGACAAAGGAAGAACATGGATTACCTTGGTTGATTCAACAAATTGAAGAAAGCGGACAGAACAGATTTCAAGAATAATAAGATCAGAAGAATCAAATAACAAAGGACTGGTTAAATGCTTCCACTCAAATGGTGGCTGAGTTGTGGTCAGCCATTACACAATGTATACACATGTAGCCTTACTCCTTACATTTGATATGTTTACATATCTCACATGTCAACATATGGTTCACACAGAGATTGTACCACGGAAAGGTTCATTACTGTGAT
>NW_006768849.1:204725-205885 GCF_000204055.1 Melampsora larici-populina 98AG31 | reverse complement strand
AAAAATTTCTTTTTGGAATTAATAAGATGGATTTTCTTTTCGGAGTTAAATAAGATGAAACTTATAGTTTTATAGGGAAATTAATTTTTTTTACCGTTAAAATCAAAATATCATAAATATGTACATTGAAACGCATTGGTACAATCACTGCCAGCATAGATGCCTTGGGTTGAGAAATCCGAGGCATCATCGGAGGCAAATCCTCAGACAGACCTTGTCCGAGGTTTTTGCCCAAGGTATTTCTTTGCCCTGAGAATTACCTCGGATCAAAACCTCGGGAAGCTTCTGTCTGAGGTTTTGCATCCGAGGATACCTTGGATTTTGTAATCCGAGGTAAATATGTTGGTGGTGAATTTGTTTGAAAGGAATATTTGGTTTAATTACTCATCCATTTTTATATATGTATTGATATACATATATAAAATATATATTGCAACATTTCAATTACAACATGTTTGAAAGGTTTGTCCAATATTTTTGGCTTTTGTTAACGAAAAAAAAAACTACATATTGAAACAATTGTCTACCTATTGTTAAAGAAATAAATATATACTGGAAGAGTTGCATCAAAATGTGATTGAAAGCATTGTTCGGTAGTATATTTTGGTAATATACTCAATTTATGTATTCTTTTGTTAATGAAAAAAAATTATATTATGGATTGGTTTGAGTAAGATGTGTTTGAAATTTTTTTGGTTGAGATACTCATCATCCCAACTGTTTTTTTTTCCTTTTGTTAATGAAAAAAAAATTGAAACAGACTCATTCATCAGATATTTTTGCTGGCATGTTGGTGTGTAGTTGGTGATGGAGACAGAAGGTGATTTGATGAGGATTGCAGAAGATTGAGGACGGTCGAAGAAGATTCAGGATAATCAAAGAAGATTGAGGACGGTCAAAGAAGATCAAGGACGGTTGACAAAGATTGAGGAAGATCGAGGACAGTTGACAAAGAAATAAGAAGATTGAGGACGGTTGATGAAGAAAGAAGAAGTTCAAGGACGGTCGACAAAGAAAGAAGAAGATTGAGGACAGTTGACAGATATTGAGGAAGATCAAGGACGGTTGACAAAGATTAAGGAAGATCGAGGACAGTTGACAAAGAAATAAGAAAATTGAGGAAGATCGAGGACAATCGAAGAGGATTGATGATGATGAAA
>NW_006768849.1:182945-204428 GCF_000204055.1 Melampsora larici-populina 98AG31 | reverse complement strand
AAATTTGGGCAAAAAGGGGTTTCTGCCATGACTTTTACCCCAGTACAGGGGTTTTATCCCTGTATTTGAGTATTTTCTGTAGTTTTGTCTTTGATTTTTGAATTTCGCACCCGGGGATTGTGATTTTTGATTTTTGAAATTTTGCATTGTCACTTTGGAACGTCTCGCATTCCGTACTTCCCAGCATGAGCCTGTAGGTAAAGTGAAAAGAGTATAAGTTCCAAAACAAGAAACAACAGACAAAAAAACCAGAGTGCTTACTTTCCACCAATCCAACGCGCACTGTGGATTGTTCACATCCGGGGAAACCATTGGGTCGATACCTTGAAGGTATTGCTCGAGTTTGTTGAGCTTGCTTGAAGTTACTACCTCGTTGTAAAAATTGAGAAAGTCCGAACCAGTACCTTCTTCACCGTCATCGAGAGTATTGATTGGAGAAGGGATGTTAGATTGTTGATCTTGAAGATCAGGCAAATCGCGTTGTGATATGAATGCAGATTCCAATAAGTCTTCAGCTCGATGATGGTGGATAGAAGCATTTTCAAAGGCTTGTTCAAAGAATTTCACTCGTAAACCAGGGTGAAAGACGGCTGCCAATACTAGAGTATCACAATCTAATGCTTCATCTAAATAAGCCGTGATCTTACCCAACATCACATCTACCATTGGGTAGAGCGGATCGTTATCGTGCATCTTCTTTAATCGGCCTGTGGTCGAAGCTTTGAGCTGCACATACTTGACAAGTACCATACAACCTGTGGGCTTATCACCCTCCATCTCTCTAGTCAATGCTTTATAAGGCTGTTGGGTAAAAATTGAAAACAATCAGAAAAAAACACACAAAGTCGAAAAATATCAAAGAAAAGGAAGTTCGAGAGGGATCAAAACATAAACTTACAGTGAGAATGTCCAAGATATCTCTCATAGCTTGCCAGTCTGCTACTGAAAAGACTTTCTCCTCGAAATAGCCTTCTTTCTTTCCATCTTTTCTTGATCTTGATCTTGAACGACTCCGCTTCAAGAGGACTTCAGTTAATTCTTCTTTCATCACGTTATCTATCAGCTGGAGAGATTTAAATGATTATGTTAGTTATAGCAAACATAATCATGGAAAAAAAAGGTGGTCATTTTCTTTGTCTGAATCTTGCGCCAAATCCACTGGAGGTGGTCCCGATGGATTCTAGAAGTTTTCAACAAATAAAACCATCAGTAAACATAAATTTAAGGAAGAGTTCCAAGATGATCAAACCAAAAAATCACATACCACAGGTTCAACCAAAGGTGCAGCTTGGTGAGCACGCGATCGGCGCGGAGGATTCACCGAGTTGGCTATCTCAACTTCCGAGACCGAGGCCGAGCGTTCTCGGTTCCGGTTTGAGGTACCTTTGCCCTGATCAACATCAAGCAGGGTGACAATGAGAAATGAATTAGAAATGAAGAATCGGAAAATACTTACTTGGAACATTGCAACCAAGGCACAACCTTGTTCACTGAGCTCAAGACCTCCAGGTAAAGATGCCGAGCGCTCTCGACGGCGATGAACGTGTTTGTCTCGCACGTCTCTACCTAAACCTAAGTCAACAAGGCCACGGCGAGAGTCTGAAGACGGGACTATCATGCCAGGTAATCGTCTGGCTGGTGTGACGACGCGAGACGAGCGACGAGGTTGGGTGGCAGGTCCATCGTCGGTCTCATAGCCCGAAGATAAAGAAACAAAGGAAGTTAGGGTAGGTTGTTTAGACATGTTTGAGTAAATTTTGTAGTACGACTAAATGAGGTTGAGGTGAGGGAATGAGATTTTTTTTGTAAAAAATGAAGACAAATGTCAGTCAAACTGAACAACGATAAAAGATGAGAGTTGATGAGATTGAAAGAGATCGAAATAGTACTTACCTTTATGTGATAAACAAGTCGATCGGTCCACGATCGAAAAATTCCAAGCTGCTGTTCGATGAGGCTGAGCAAGATTGAGATTTTGTGGCATGGAAATTCCATGGCGTGGAAAAAGATCTGAAAAGAGCAAAAAATCCGGTATTCGAAGGGTTTAAATGGTGGATGGCGCCAAATTGCCAGGGATCAAATAGATGGACAGGTGGCGATTGAATAGGTGGACAGGTGGCTTTGGGTAGGTAGAGGTGGAAAGGGTTAAGCCTGAGCGCTGTCGTCAGCGCAGCGTGGAAATGTCGGGGGCTGACCCGGGCACCGGAGCGCGCAGCGCCCAAATTTTGGGGTGCCCGAATGGCAGCTGGAGACGCAACGCCCCGGGGCCAAGCTGCCCGGCCAACGGAGCGTCAGCGCCCGGCGCTGTGCACCACACTTTCCTCTGCGCTGCAAGCCAGATTTGCGTTGAGCACTTCAAGATCAACCATTACTTCCTATCCATTTCATCATTGTCATCGTCTCATCTTCACTACTTGATCCAAGTACATGAGGTGTTTTGAGGGTAGCATTTGCTGCTGGTACAAGTGGTAGATCTCAAATTAGATTTGAAAGTGTTGGAACATGTTGGTTTGAAGGGTTAGTTGGATCTGGATCACTTGAATCAGATTGATTATCTAGGGTTGATTGAGTGACTACTGGTTGTGTAATAGGAATACTTGAAGCTGAAGCTTGGGAATTATTGGTATGATTTTTTGGGACATGTACGGGATTGAAAAAGGGTTGATTGAAGGATTAGAGAGACAAAATGTCCCGCATGTGATATGTACTAAATTATGGTTTTGAAGAGTTATGTTGACATTTCCCTGTGTGAAATACCAAAGTTAAAATAAACTCATATAGTTTCCTGAGCGGAATGGCTGTTGCATGAGGAGTTCAGCTCCAGCTGAGAGCTCAAACATGGCCCAGCTCACTGATGAGATGTGCAACTAAGCACTAGCTAGGGATTGGACACACCAAGGCGGATGGGATTGGAGACTTTTTGGACACAATTGCAAGGCTGTCAACCCCCCTTGACGTCGAGGGGGGATCTGGCGGTCCTTGTGACATACAAAAATACCATCGGTGGACACGGAGTTTGTAACGGTGCTGTTAAGAGCTAAAAAACGCCTAGAAGAAGAGAAGAAAATAATCACAAACAAACAACCTATTATGACTTGACAACTGTTCAAGCTATTTAAAGAAACTCACGGTAAACCAGAAGAGTTGAACGTTGTAGGATTGGTGGCTCTAATCACGTTCTGGGGAATGATGAGATTGGGAGAACTACTGTGAAGTAAACTGGAACAAGGAGTGCTGTTAAGAAGACATGTAGAGTTTGGAGAAAAAGACGGTAAAAGACTCACAAAGCTTCATTTACAAAAGGCGAAAACAGTGAAGTCAGAAGAAGTCCAGATTATTCACTTGCAACAACAGTCTAATGTGTTGGATCCCGCAGCAGCTTTGGAATGGCTTATGTTGGCAAACAGAAAGGCAGATCATGACGACTTGATATTTGGTACAATCAGCTTGAAAGGGGTGAAACCCGTTGACACCTAACAGGCGACAGCTGGGGGAAAGTGGGGTTAAACAATTGGTCAGGACATTCTTTTAGAGTAGGTGGAGCGTCAATTCACTACAATCTTGGCACACCAATGAGAACAATTGCAAAGCAGGGAAGATGGAAATCTCTGACTTACCCACGGTACCTGAAAGCTTATTCCAAAGAAGAGATAGAGGACACCATCAGATTCATAAAAGCTATAGATGAAAGGAATGTGGTGGTTTAGAAACACATGACAGCAGGTCAATCATACATTAGGAAGGTGTGACGTGATTGCCCAAATTCAATTCCATTGAGTTACAGAAACTCTAATCAGGTCCCATTGAGTGAGACAAACTTTAATTAAAGACACAGTCCGGGATTTGTTGTGATGGGTGAGCTCAGGTGGCTAGGCAACAAGTCAAGGACCGGGCTGCCTAGTATAGGGTTCCGGAGCGCAATCAGACAAAACCCAGATCAACTTCTCGGAGGGTGGGCGGATCTGAAGGTGCGAGGCCGGCCAGGCAGTTGGTTCACAAAAACCAACCCAGAGGCAGGGCTGCGCCACTCCCCCTCTGCGATCTCTCTGACGCGCATGTAAGGGAGGTCCACTGGGGCTGATTCATCCTCAAGTCTGAATCCCATCACAGACTAACCCCATCTCACAGTTCTGTAGCTAACTGAGGAGTGGGTTGAGAGAACCGCAAGGCACGCAGTGGTTCTTAAGCCCACGGTGATGTAGCGGAGGTGAAGGTGTGCATGGGCACGCGCACGATCAACCATGCCAACCAAGTTGAGAATTCTAAATTTGGAATTTCAAGAATTCTCAACTTGAAGTTTTTCACCTTGCAAGGCAATGTCAAGGCTCATTGGATTTATTGTTATAATCAAGATAAAACCCTTACTCCTTTTTTGCACATAGTTGAAAATCTTTAATACCTCCCTCCCACCCAACCCAAATTAATTAACAAACTAAAAGTCATAAAGCTCAACAGTAAAGAGAGAGTTGTTTAGCAACTCGAAATGAATCCCACCCACCGACCCAGGGCGGGAGGCCGGCCAGGAGGTTGGTTCACCAAAACCAACCCAGAGGCAGGGCTCTGCCGCTCCCCCTCTGTGATCTCTCTGACGTGCATGTAAGAGAGGTCCACTGGGTGCTGATTCATCCTCAAGTCTGAATCTCATCACAGACCAACTCCATCTCACAGTTCCGTATCTAAGTGAGGAGTGGGTACATGACAGCCAGGTGACAGCCAGGGTGAGGGCCACATGGCCTCACCCACGTTCCTGTCACCTATAAATGCCATTTTTTCCCTAAGACCTTCACCTGAGGCCACACTGATTGAATTTCAGGTGGGCTGAGTTCAAAGTTGCCCCGTGGTGTATGTCCTCCAATACCCTCATTTTGACTCCAAACCACTTTTTACATCCCAAAGGTCCTCTATGTAAGTCAAGATAGTTGAGAAGTTTGACCAAAAGCGTACACACATGTAGGTGTTTGATGGACTCTGGTGTTGAAATCTACCACCTCTCAAGTTCAACATTGTTTCTCCCAATCCTTCATCCCACCATAATTAGACCTCACAAGCAGTACAGCCTACACACTCAGCCCCATCCCATACCTTTCATGTTGCTTCACCCAGCAGGAACAGTCGGTAGCCCTGCCTCAGAATTTCCTGATTCATTTTTAATTGTGCCAACCACACAATATACTTGGGCCCAAGTTGTGATACTCACAATATATATGGTGATCTCCAATGTGTTGTTGGATATATTCTGGTTCATTTTGAATCATGCAGTATGTATGAACCAGCATCAGCTCTTGAATTATGTGCATATTGATCTAAGATGAGCTCTTCTTATGAGTGTGGCCCCCGCCACTCAATTTGGCTAGTCATACTTAAAGTGCAATGATCTTTTTTTCACCATCTCATAATGTAGAAAACTTATAGGTTCACTCTTGGCTCAATTGAAAGAATCACTTGATGTATTCGGAGCATCCAGATGTTGTTTATTTGAGATGGATTATGTTGTGATTGACCTTGATCTTGTACATTATGCTGAAGAGTTGTGCAGCAAGCTATCACCATGTAAATATCTGTGTAGCACGTTGACGTGCACACACGGAGTGTTTTGAAACAAATCTGGATTTGTGCAAGGGGAAGATGAGGACATCATGTCCATTGTCTCGTGTCTTATCTTATCTACATAAGATTGTCTTCTTCCCTCCTCCAGCTATATGCTGGACAATTCAAGGAGCTATGTGGGCTAGAAGCCCCCACGGATTCTTAGGAATTTGTGGGAGCTAGTTTTTAAGAGAATTCATTTCTCTCGTGTTTGCTATGAAACTTATTTTCCTATCATTTTGTTACAAATCTGTCAGAGCAGGGATGATTATGGTTCAGAACAGATCTAATGAACCTAAATCAAAATCCCACGAATTGAGTACTCACCTGTCAGAGCAGGGATGATTATGGTTCAGAACAGATCTAATGAACCTAAATCAAAATCCCACGAATTGAGTACTCACCTTTCACCCAAGAATGTAGAAGAATATCTTGGATCAGTTTATTTCCATCACAATAATAAAGAAAAGAACAAGATATGAATGAAACATGATTGAACTACATACCTGTCAGAGCAGGGATGATTATGGTTCAGAACAGATCTAATGAACCTAAATCAAAATCCCACGAATTGAGTACTCACCTTTCACCCAAGAATGTAGAAGAATATCTTGGATGAAGAAGGAGACTCGCTTCGCTGCTCTTCCAGGTTGAACATTAATACCAGTTGAAAACAAAGATTAGGTTAATAACGATGACAAACAGTTGTAAAACATAACATAACACACTTAAACGCTACATGTGAATTAACAAATGGTATATGAAATAAAACACAATTAAGTTAAAATACATAACGAGATTGAAAACTTTAACATCCCCCCTATTTCAAGATCATTTTTAATTAAGGTGATTAAGTTTGAGAGCATGATTAAGAGCTTGAGGACCCAATGGCTTTGTTAAATGATCCGCCAGCATCTCTTCACTCGGGATATGATGAATGTTGAGATGATTTGATTGTATAAGATCACGAATATAATGAAAACGCCTATCTATGTGTTTGGACTTTGACTTCAACCCATCTCCTGTAGCAGTAAAGATTGCTGAAGTATTGTCGATGTAAAACGGTGTCGGTCCTTCTAACTGATGCATTATGTCGAAGTAGAATGAGCGCACCCAAGCCATATGTTTAGAACATTCAGTGGCTGCAATTTATTCGGCCTCAGAAGTAGATAATGCTACAATTGACTGTCGTTGAGACTTCCAACACACTGCCCCGTTAGATACAGTAATGACATAACCCGTCACCGATTTTCGCGTTAATGAGCATTGAGAGAAATCTGAGTCAGAATACGCCTGAGGTTCGTCAGTCCCCCCAGAGTAAGTAATTGTTAAATCTTGTGTTCCACGTAAATAGCGTAAGACATGTTTCGCTGCCATCCAATGAGAAACCGTCCAGGCAGAATTGTATTTCGAGAGTTGTGAAACCGCATATGAAATGTCTGGGCGAGTGCATGCTGATATCCACTGAAGGCATCCGACGAGTTCTTGATAAGGTATATCTTTAGCTTCCTCTATCTCTTCAATCGAACCAGGAGCTAAGATTAGCTTCTGTGGAAGTGGAGTTTTCGCCGATTTGCAGTTTACCATAGCAAAACGCTCAAGACAAGATTCGATATAGTGGGACTGGGATATTTTGATGTAAGACCCGTCTTCAGCAATGTCCAGTTTGATGCCAAGGTAAAGTGTCGGTCGTTCAGTCCACTTGAGTTTGTACTTGGAATTAATGAAAGTCTGAAATTTGAAAAACAATTCATCATTATCACAAAATACCAGGGAGTCGTCGACATGAAGATGTAAGATGAGTAATCCGAGCTTGCACTTTAAAACATATACAGCAGAATCAGATGAGACAGGAAAAATTTCGAAACCTGCCGTTGTTGCCCCGAAATGTTGTTGCCAACGGCGAGCTGCTTGTTTAGTTCCGTATAGTGACTTGATTAATAACCATACACGGAGCTTTTGAGTTGGGTGTTCAAATCCTAGGACTTGACGAGCATAGACTACATCTTTCATGTTGCTGTTGAGAAATGCAGTAACCACATCAAACTGTCGAATCTTCATTCTCCTGGTACGCCTGTTGCCTTTTGATTTGGCGATGGATAGAGCTAATAAAATACGAAGAGAGTCGATCTTCCCGACGGAGGCGTAGGTGTCGTCGTAGTCAAGACCTTTAATTTGATGATTACCTAGAACGACCCATCGAGCTTTGAAACGAATAACCCGATTATGCTCATCTCGTTTCTTATTAAAGATCCACATCCCCCCAAGGATGTTAGCATTTGGCGGAGGATCAACTAACTTCCCTACAGAGTGATCCATTAAAGATTTATACTCCTCTTCCATCGCATGAATCCAAGCTTGTTTATCAGGACCAGCCATTGCTTGCGCATAAGTCGGACTATCAGGGTCAGTTCCTGTAGTCGCCGAAAAACCCCATCGATCTGGAATAATGGACTTCTTGCTGGTTATGATCATCGGACCAAAGGTTGATGTAGTGGCAACAGAAGTTGAATTGGTGGTCGCTGGAAAACCATATCGATCAGGTGCTGTTTTAGTACGTGCCGATCGACGTGTTGGAACAGCTTTGGGTGCAGGCTTTTGTTTGGGTTGAGAAGCCGCAGGCTCGGATTCGGGTGCCGGCTGAGGGATTGGATCAGGCAACGGTGCAGAAGGAGATAGTCGTGGCTGATCTTGAGTCGCATCTGATGCATCTTGGCGAACAGATTGGTCAACCGGCTGCTGACTCGAGAGTGGAACTGGAGATGGGGTCCTATAAGGTGAGCGTACGGATGAAACAGATGAGATAGGGGATGAATCAACTGAGATCGGCAACACATTTCCCTCTGGTTGTTCGCGATGAGGAGTAGGAGATTGGTTTACAGAAGGAGCCGATGAATGTATCGAAGGATCAGATGGGGTATCCAACATAACATGTTCACGATATTGAACATGTTGCTGAGGCGGTGTAGTCGAATACAAATCTCTTAGTTGTTCAAAGCGATTAGGTGATTCGACTGCCAGTCGTGGAGCATGAATCGATGAGCTCAGAGGAATCCTAACTTTAGGATAGATCGGAGACGGCTGGTTAGATGAATCATGATCTGATGATAGCTTTGGGGAGGATGACCGATGAGGTGGAGGTGTTGCCGTACGATCGACCCTTACAGGAGTTGATGGTCGAGATACATTACGATCATTAGTTGCCTGAGTTGGTTGTGGCGGAATCGATGCCGTTGGGGTAGATTGAACCAGTGGTGGAGAATCGAAGAACTCAGGCAGAATAAGTTCTTCTGGAACATTGGGGGAAAAAGAGGGGTGAATTCCAGGAAAGACGTCCTCGCGATATACCACATCCCCTGTGACCAACACTCGACCAGTTTGCTTGTCCCAGAGTCTAGCAGCTCTAGCTCCCTCCTCCAATCCGACGAATATGAATCGTCGAGCAAGGGCACCAACCTTAGACTTTTGGCTCCTGTCCACTGCAAAACACAGGGACCCAAAAGGCTTGAGACGGTCAATATCAAAAGGATGAACATGACCAGGAAGAAGAGACTCGAATGTTTCCATAGGAGTCTTGTGTGATAGTGCCGCATGAGGAGAACAATTGATTTGAAGCACGGCATACTTGGCCAGTTCCCCCCAGAGATGAAGCGGGAGACCTGATTGAATAAGCTGACTACGTATCTTCCCCAAAACAGTACGGTTAAACCGTTCAGAGACGGAATTTGCTGTGGGACGCTCAGCTGGCCCACGTTCTATCTCTATACCTTCCTGCTTAAGGTATTGAATGAACTCATTCGAAGAGTATTCACCTCCCCGATCCGACTTCAGTTTATGAATCTTTCTACCACACTTCTTTTCCATTAAGGCTTGATATTGTTTGAACGACTCAAAAGCTTGATTTTTAGATTTCAAAAGGTAGATGAGGGTGAATCGAGAATGATCATCAATAAAGGTAATGATGTACTTGAAGCCTGATTTAGTAGATGGAGATATGGGACCCAATAGGTCACTATGTACAACGTTGAGTAAATCGGGGGAGCGATGAAATGGATGAGTAGACGGGGATTGAATAAGCTTTCCCATAGCACAAGCATCACAAGAAACAAAATCTTTACGAGACAAAGATATAGATTTAAATCGGCGAAGAAAAGAGATTACAGCATCGGGATGAAGGTGACCCAGACGTTTGTGCCATAAATCAGCCAGCTTCTGAGCATCAGTATAAGAGAAGTAGGCGAGGGATGAAATGATTTTAAGCTCAGGTGTCCATAGCCGATTTGTTTGAGGGTTTCGTCGCATTTTGAGGACTATCTTTCCCGTAGGATCCGTGATGATGCCTAGATTTTTGTCGAACGAAGCACGATATCCATCATCACACAAACGACCGATTGAGATAAGATTACCAGTCAACTCGGGTGAATACAAGACATCTCTAAGAATAAGGGACTCGAACCTAACAGTCCCCTTGCTCTTAGCCCAGATCGCTCCGTCCTGAGATGCTACACCTATACGAGTCGGTTTGATGTGCTGAAGATCAGATAGAAGTGACAAGTCGGAGAACATGTGGCTAGTTGCGCCTGTGTCACAAATGATAGGATTCGTGTTGGAAGTTGACGCGGAAAAAGCCTCCTCCCAATAGGAAACATCTTCATCGGCCTCGGGAGCAGAATGAGTTAACTGAGCAGCGTGAGACGAAGTTGGTTGAGGTGCCTTGGTCTTCTCGTATTCTAAAAACGCTCGCCACCTCTTTGTCCGGCATTGATCATTGGTATGTCCTGTATGGCCAAGAGAACAACGTGTGGTTGATTGTTGATTGGATGAGTTCTTCTTTTGAGCAGGTCTAGACCTTGGATTTGATTGGTTACGCCCGGCAACAAGAGCAGTGTCAGCGCCTGGGGTGGGATTTCGGGTGGCTTCGATTTTTAAGAGAGAATATAATCGAGCAAGAGTTAGAGATTGAAAATTGGTTAAAAGACTCTGAACTAATGGAGTGTAGTCAGAGGTAAGAGATTTAATAAGAATGATAGCAAAGAAAGGTTCGGATATCATATTGTCAGGTGTGGAAGCTAAATTACTAAGCATATCATTATGTAATTTTCTGAACTTATTGATGTGATCGTTCAAATTATCATCATGAGACATTCTGAGGGATATGATATCAGAAAATAGTTGTGCAGTAGAAAGGCCTCCTGCATCATCATCATGACTACATAATAGCTTAAAGGCTTCTCGAGGTGATGAGCATGTCCGTATGACTTGAAAATTTTCTGCGTCGATAGTCGCATGAATCGCCGCTAAAGCTCGAGAAGAGTTGGTTTCAAATTCATCTAAAGCAGCCTCATCGGATTCATCAGGGGCTTTGAGATCTTTGAGAATATACTTTGATAACCTTTTTCCACCGAGAATGGTGGTCAACTTGAGTTTCCAATCGTTGAATGTTCCAGTGGAAAGTTTGACAACTGAAGAATAGGAGCTGAGAGAGAAGTCGTTTTGTTCAATTGATGTCATTTTGAATTTTTGTTCGATTGTCGGAAAAGGAATTGAGTTTTGTTGTTTGAAAGGTTGAGATGACTCAGATCGTGGTACTTTTGATTTGGTTTCTTCGGAGATAAGTTCTGATTTGGCGTCTGTGGCTTCGGTAGGGTTCATCCGAAAACGCGAGTTGTAGTCAATTCGGGAATGTGATTAAATTACTTTAGATCTGTCTGAAACTGATAGTTTGTGATGGAAAGAGGAGACGCAGACGTTAAAAGAAAACGCTGGGCTCATAACCTGTTACAAATCTGTCAGAGCAGGGATGATTATGGTTCAGAACAGATCTAATGAACCTAAATCAAAATCCCACGAATTGAGTACTCACCTGTCAGAGCAGGGATGATTATGGTTCAGAACAGATCTAATGAACCTAAATCAAAATCCCACGAATTGAGTACTCACCTTTCACCCAAGAATGTAGAAGAATATCTTGGATCAGTTTATTTCCATCACAATAATAAAGAAAAGAACAAGATATGAATGAAACATGATTGAACTACATACCTGTCAGAGCAGGGATGATTATGGTTCAGAACAGATCTAATGAACCTAAATCAAAATCCCACGAATTGAGTACTCACCTTTCACCCAAGAATGTAGAAGAATATCTTGGATGAAGAAGGAGACTTGCTTCGCTGCTCTTCCAGGTTGAACATTAATACCAGTTGAAAACAAAGATTAGGTTAATAACGATGACAAACAGTTGTAAAACATAACATAACACACTTAAACGCTACATGTGAATTAACAAATGGTATATGAAATAAAACACAATTAAGTTAAAATACATAACGAGATTGAAAACTTTAACACATTTCCCATAGAACGTAGAGGAATGATTTCTCTTAGAAAGGCAAGAGCAAGCAGAGCCAGAGTCTCCCAACTGCGTCTGGGATAATCTGGTATCCTTGCACATTTTGTAGGGAGTGTGGGTAGGACAAAAAACTAGAGTGTGATAACTTTATTGTTACAAAACTAATAACAAGTTTATGTGGAGACTAGTTAGTGTTATTGTACTAAAGTGAGCCACGTAGATTCACAACTACAGTTGGATGGATAGCTTTGAAGGAGTGCAAAAATTAGAAGGAAGATGAACTACTAGCGGGGGACAAGAGTTCTTGGCCTTTAGCCTTTGTTATATGTAACCTCCAAGCTCTCATTTTCTATGATGTGATATATATGTATGACCAGATATCCTGAGGAATTTGTTATTCCCTATCTGGTTGACTGGGAACATGTCTCCTTCAATTTATTGACATCCTTGTCAATCACCCTTCTTACGACAGGTTCACGCCTTCATGGACTTGCTCCACACATCGTGCCTCGTGTAAAGGCCTAGACATGGATCAATGATCTTGAGTGGTCATAGGATGCTGGAGATGGAGCAATAAGTTTACTTAGGTATCCTTCCTGTTTGAATGCTCTTGATTTGTAGATGACAGCTTGTGATGGATTTGATGCCCAGCACAGTTTTCTTCAAAATCGGTCCTTATCTGTCCCATAATGCACCCAGAATGGGTTGACAGCTTGCAGAGATGTGTTCAATTACATGTCAAACACTCTCAAATGACCAGTTGTAAAATGTCTGATCACTTGTCAATATCAAGTCAAAGACTTGGTGAAAACTGAATGAAGTAAGGTTACCAACATATTCACAACAAATGTGTAACATTCTTACAACGGTGGCAGCCACTGGCCTGCCGGTTACTCCTTTTTGGGGGCTGTGAGGCCATGTATGATGTGCACCCTTTTTCTGCGCCTTTGAGTGTAGCAATGCTTTGTAGCGAGTGTGTAGTGGTTTTGCCACTGCGCACCCCAAGTGAGAAGGGAAAATCAATGAGTGATTTTGTGTGTAGTGAGGTAGAGCGCAGGGCTACGCTCCACTGCCAAAATGAGGCAAAAACCTGAGCATAGTGTAGCAATTGTGTTGCTGTCCCCACCTCCTAGATTTAATCTGGCACATGCGGGCCCAATTCAAATGTGACACCTGGTCAGATATTGCAACACCTCTTTGGAATGAAGCTTTCCTTGTAATCCGAGTTACACATAGCATTATATGCAATTGTCAAATGTTTTAAGTTTGATGGAGGTGCTAGAATGATATCTAAATCAAATTTGTTACAAATTGAATGTGGTTATTAACACTCAAATTCAGTGTAATCAGAAAGTGGTGTAATGTCAGGCAGATCCTGTGACAGCAGATTGAGTAAAAGTTCCTGATCACATTAGGTCAATTCACACACGTGTGTGGTACAAGCTCTGCGTATTGGGTCTACTCCCTTGAAAATTGTGTTTCAAAGGTTCTACGCCTGCTGAAGGGGAGAGGTTTACGTGAATTTTCACAGCTATAAAGAGTTTGCCAGCTTATTGCCCAGCAACATATCCTCAGGGTCCAAACTCAAGTCTTTCACTTCCAGCTTCCTATTAGTCGTTGATAAACTTATACTATATAAGCAATAAGCTCTGAGAAAATTTGGATCCCAATATATATAAGTTCCAGCTACAAGAATTGTTTTCCGTCAGTACTTTTTGATTTTTCCTAAAATTCTGCTCTTGATGTCTCTCCTTCTTCTATATTCAAACACTTTGTTGCCTGTTAAGCAGTGATGGGATATCCCATTTGCCCAGTTCCCTAATATTCTTTCCCTGAAAATTGCTTGAAACCTTGATATACCCTATTTTATCTGCTGGTCCAAGAAGATGATTGTTTTCTTCCAATCCCCTACAAATTTTTATCTCAATAAACCTTGAGTCATTTCCCTCGTTTAATTTCTGATATATGATATTGGTTAGAGGCTTTACAGACAATAATTTTTCTTTTTCTTTTTATACTTCTAGCATATACCAACACTGATTTGCTTGTTAGGAATTCATTAGATATCAAATTTCCTTAGATCCTTGATATTCCTTCTCTGAGAAATTCTTAAAACCTTGTCATACCCTAGGTTATTTCCAGGCACCAAATAATGGTTTTTCTTTTTCAATCTCCTACATCTTCTTATCTCAATAAATCTTGAGTCCTTTCCCTTGTTTGATTGTTGATGATATTGGTTAGAGGCTTCAGAGAGTATCAAGCCTTGGAACTGAAATCTTCTATACATTTGACAGCTTACGCAAGATGAAATTTCAACAGATCTTTGTTACCATCAATATGTTGATGAATCACACTGCCCTTAGTAGTGTGATCCCTCAACTTGAGGCCAACTCAGCCAAGCAATTAGAATTGGCTGACCCATCAGCTTGTGGATCATCTGGTGTGGTCTACCCAGGCATCACTCAAGCATACAATCAGAAATTGGAACATGCAGCCCAAATGGAAGCACAGGCAGAGAAGGAGTTTGGAACTTTGTCTCGCACCATCCATCATGATAGAGATTTGATAGAGTTTCAACCACCAACAGAGTTTGCACCCCAAGCTCCTGGCGTGATTCCGCCACCAATGATGCTTACACCAGCAGCCCCTGGTGGTATTCCATCACCAATGGTGTTTACACCACAAGCCCCTGGTGGTATTCCATCACCAATGCCGTTTACACCACCTCACGGGATTGTACGACCACCAACAGATCCAAATTTTCCAGCCATATACGCAAGAGAGTTTCGGAATGACGCATCTGATGATCACAAATACAAATACATCATAGGAGGAGCTGTGGCTGTAATTCATACTTTTGCTGCTGCATTATACTCCCTCATGGACCGTGTCAGATACGAAAGGTAAGAAACCCCATCTTCCATCTGTCCTTGCATATATCTTGAATAACATTTGTTTTGTGGATTATCAGGCATTAGTTGGCAACCAACCTAGAAAACAAGATGTTAGTTGTGGCAGGTGGTCAGTCTTCCAAGTTCGGCTGTGAATAGCAGACTTGAGGCACTCAAAAAAATCAAACAAATGTATCAGAGGAAAGGGATGAACAAAATTCACAAAACCTCAGTTTCTTTTCACTTGTCCTTATAGAATTGGATTGTTATGGTAACTCACTCTTTTTTGTACCAATTTCATCCTTTCTTGAATCCTCAAATCTTCAGTCTACTCTTGTCATTCAAAACTCTATCAGATTGAATGTTTTTGGTACTTCACTCTTTTTTAAATTTCATCTTCTCTTGAAATCCCAACTTTTCAGTCTAGTCTGCTTTCTATGGTATATATATCTTAGAATTGAATGCAGGACAACTGTTTCCAGTTTCTGCTCCCCCATTGCTTCATTTACCTGCCCTGTGGCAGTCCCTAAGACCCACACCCCTACCCTCCCCCAAACACGCCAAAATTGATGTTCCTGCCAACATCAGAATTCTATGTACACCACACCTCTCTATCATCCCTCCACCAATTGCTACAAGCACTTCACCATCTTTTCACAATCCAGCTCCCTTCACAATTCAGCAGCCTTGGTACAAACCCACATGTAGCACTTGTGAACCGCACATGACATGTCACTAAGAGTTATCTACTCACCAGTTGTATTACATAGATGCTTTCTTCTTTATCCAACCACCAATATACTCATCTGATGGCTTGGTACATAACCATCCCTTCATTCCACCAACGAGCCTCATCCCCTGAGACAGGTCCTAACAAGCCTTCAATACTCTGCCACCAGTTGCCAACATTAACTTCAGTCCAATGACCCCTGCCCACAACCATCTTGATTTACGCGGCTGGGTCACTCCATCCCTGAAAACTGTCTTAGCCAAGCTTACTCAGATCATCCAGCACACAGCCTAACCACAACTCTCACAGGTGGCTTCTATTTCTGCTAAAAAATTGTTTTCAAAGCTTGTTTACAAAAATCAGACAAAAGTCAAAGCCAGTGAATTGTTTCCCTTTCCTTTTCAAGAAATTTGAATTGACAATATATCACTTGAATATATACTAGCCACATTGAGAGGCAGGCCAGGCACTGACCAGAAGGGTCCATTTCAGATAAATTTGTAAAGAATGCTCTAGGCTATGCTGGCTGACAAATCAACCAAGAAGGAGACCTTTGTTAAGGGCAATTGGTTGGATGACAACACAGAAGCATCCATTCCATAAGCCAATGGTGATCATAACAAGTAAAAGACCGGTTTGCTCACAGAACTCAACAAAATTCACCAACGTCTCCATACACCAGCCAATCAAGTTTTGTACAAGGGTCAGAAATCATCCAGAAACATGTAAAATCGGACCTTCATCTTTAATCACCGGTGAATGATCCACACTTACTATCAAGTGCATGAAGTACACTCCCCAATCCTACCAATCAGTTTTTCCTTTCTCACAGCACCCCATCTCACAAATTCACAACCTACACATGGTTTGGCATATGCATTGATCTAGCAAACAACCCACAAGATCCAGGTGCCACTCACATATCATTCCACCACCTGTGGCGCCTACACCAAGCAACTACGTAGTCAATGGTGAACTGATGTGCACCATGGACCTTGAGTTGGACCTGAAGCCCAGAGCACATATGACACACTGAGCAACTAAATTGTCAATTTGAAAGAACTCAGATCAAACTTTTTTTGAGTGTAGATGCTTTTTCTAATGCTGCAATGGATGTCCCATTAAAGCAGAATTTTATTTTATTTATCTTATTCATGGTGTTATTGACACAAGGTGTTGCCAGAGCGCTCTGATACGGCCCTCACAGCAGTGCGGACAGCTTCATAACATTTCAGAGCAGCTTCACAGAGGATCAAAGGGGATTCACAGCAGTGCAGGAAGCTTTAAACATCTTGGAGCAGCTTCACAGCAGATAAAAGGCACTTCACAGCAGTGTACAAAGCTTCAAAAAATTAACAAATTGGAAATACAAAGAGCAGAAAAAGCACAATAGGAAACAAACACAAGTCAAGAATCTAAAACCTCATTGAATTGCCATATGTGGAGACAATTATATTCTACTTAATGATCTAATCCCAATTCAAGATAAAAAGCAAGCAACCCACGCACACATGACATCCAATACCAAAAGTACCAAAAAAATGATGAATCCTACAATCACGTTCAGGTGAAGTTTTCAAGTGACTGGTGTTTTTTTCTTTTGCTTTTTCTCTTGAACAGTTTGATCACCATCAGCCAAAGCCTTGAGCTTATGCATAAGATTGTTGTTTCCCTGTGACCCTGTGTGAACTTCCTTCAATTGATTAATCTGAGTAGCTTGAGCATGAGATGAAACACCTGTAATTTGTTTATGTGTAGGCTGACTATTGTTGTTGATATTGTTGTTGTGGATTTGATCTGCAAGCCCGGATTACTTTTAAGATGGACTAGCACATCAGCGGCAAGCTGTTGCGTTCACACTGCAAAAATAATGTATTTTTCCAAGGTGAAAAATGATTGACATTAATGCACAAAATGATTAATAATGCAGAATTAATGCACAAAAATGCAGAATTAATGCAAAACTAATGCATTTTTAATCATTTTGTGAAATAAATGTAATCATTTTTAACCTCGGAAAAGTACATTATATTCGCAGTGTCAAAGGCTTGAAGCACAAAGACATGTCAATACTGTTATAATCCTCATATTGGATTATGCTTATTTTGAGTAGAAGCTGCCCTTCTAGATTCTAGAGCTCAACATGTTGTATTGCTTTTCCTCATTCTTCAATCTAAGTTATACTATAAGATACTCTCTGATCTCTTATACTCCAAGCTCATAACAAATACTAAGCTTCCTAATTCTCACTATTCACTCATTTCTCAAAGGAATCATTTTTATTCTCTGTTGGAAATTTGAAAGATGACATGCAGATGTCTTTTCCACCTGTTTGCCAAAAATTACATCATATAGAATTTCTTCTTCAAGACAGTGAAGTCTCAGAAATGATTTTGAAGCTGACTGAGATAGTCAAGAATCTCAAAAGTGGGCCCAAACAAAAGACCAAGATGGCATCATACATTCTTCCATGTTGACTCTCCACGCGGCTTGCCTGATCTTCTTCCTCACTATAATTTTTGGTATTCAGAAAAAAACACAAACATGTGACATTCTTTTCCTGATATAGAGGTTTGTTTGATTGGGTAATTTTTATTAGTTTTCTGAGAAAAAAGAATGGTTTTTCATGAACCCAATTGGGCAAAAGTGAAATTTACAGGCAATAAGCAACTGAAAGCAATGATGTATTTGGGTTTGTAAATGCACATTCAGATCTTGGGGATCAAAATGGTATCATAGATTCCTGCAAATGGGTTTTCCAGGTGTGGATTGACTGATTTATTGGAAGTTTTCATTGGATGGCTCGAGTGGAGCTATCCAGGGGCCTGTTCAATGCATCTGATTATCTGATGCTTTCTCTGACTTGTGTTACCGTTAACTTGTTTAATCTCTAACCCTTGTACCTTTAACTCCTCCATCCCGAGAACATGAGCAACCTGCTCTTTAAAACATCTTTCCCTGGTTGGTACTACCCAATCCCATAGCTATCATTTGGGTTATCTCGTTGAATTGTCATCATAGCATGGAAGATGTGCAATTTAAACCACTTTCACAAGGGAAAATAGACTGGTTTTGACAGCGGCGCAATAGGATGTTCACAAATGGTCTGAAATATCAACGGAACTATGTGAGGCTTGACAATGAAGAACCATTTTTTTATTGATCAAACTGTGCACAACGCATCAAAGGAAGAATCAACCACTTTGGAAATGAAAACTTGAAATAACCTGTAAATTGAGTACCATAACAACAAAATAGTAATAGGTATTTGCGCCTAGTCTCTATTATTCACAATAAGCTTGTAGAGAAATCAAATGTGCATTCCATTGTGAACTACCTGATGTTCAGATGATAGAACAATATGAAAGGCCAAGATAATGAAAGATACATGACTGATATGGTGTACATGACCAAGTTGCAAACAATAGGTAAGTAAGAGACGTACATTAATCAAGTGATATACAATGATCATTAGAAGTTAAAGGTCAACCATGATTTGGTGTATCCAACTATTCACTTCCGTGATGGAACTATCCTACTGCATCTCATTAACCTACTTTATCTTAATTTGTCAATCTCCCATAAACAAACGGCTTCCATTTATCATTTTCCACTAATGCCTGACCAAGAAGGTCAAGGCCCCCTGTGGTGTAACCACCCTACACAAATTTATCCAATTTACCTCCCTGGTGTTCTTCAATAATTGGCTGCTGTAAACCCATTGCCTTGTAAAAGAACTTCAGATTGATCATCATGCTGTTATTCATTTATATCATTTATAGAGATTGACCAAGGATACAATACCATCAAATTTCAAACACATTAGCCAAACTACTGCCTCCAAAGTCTTACCCAATACCTCACAAGAGAGCTTGAGTAGTATCAAAAACGCAATTCATATGTATGTCTTGCTCAATCTATAAACGTAATACCTGATTGAAGTTGAATGCTAACAAAGCTTGAACCTGCGCTATCCGGTTATCATAACAGCCAACCTGATCCCTCAATACCTGTAGTTCTCTTGGCCAGCCAAAATTCACATGTTTCCGCGCAAACTCCATCCCAAAATAGTTGTGGCACCCTGGAAAGCGGTTCCCCAATGTTTCTGTCAAACAAGTGGCTCCATTCTGACATTCATTCAAGGAGATAAAACTGAAACCAACCTGTGAAAACAGTCATTGCAAGGCCATAAATCCGACTGGTCAGAACTCACAAGTAGCTAGCTATACCAACTTACTCCAGGAGCAGTGGTTTGGATTAGCTCATTGTCCGGTTGTTTACATTGATTGATCAATTTGAAGGCAAAGGAACCAATCTGAACGTACCTTTGATCAATTTTTTGATCTTCAAACATTCTCAAGTTGTTTTTGACCTCAATCTGAGTGTTTCAATCCAAGTAAGCTTTTTACTCAGTTAGTTGGATAGGTTAGCTCATTGCATAGAAAATACTAATAAACACTGAAAGGTCTCGATTGTCTCTTTTTATGTTGCTTTTCTTGAATGGCATCCGATCCATCAACAGGTGAATCAACCAAATCATCAATTTTAGAACATGATTGAGTTGCTTTTAGATTTTGAGCAAGGGGTTTGACTTGCAAAGTACAGGTCAACTTAATACAGTCATTGTTTCAATTAGTTGATTGCAAAAGATTAATTGAGTTAGCTTTTTATAATCTTTGACTTGAAATCACATCGGATTGATTGATTTCAAGGCAAGAAGAAACCATTTGGATCCATTGATTTCAAGGCAAAAAGAAATCATTTGGATTGTTTTCTTTTTCCTCAAGTGATGCTTCAATCCAGAAACTAATTGATTTCCTAGCTCACACATGTAAGCTCTTTGAATCAAATTAGTACCCCGCCCTTCTAATTTTTCAAGCTTTCACCAGTTTGATATTTGAGAAGACTGACCAATAAAATCTTTTATTTTCTTTTGATTTGATTGGGCTCTTGATTGAATGCTCCGTTGAAATCACTCAATGTCAATGCAATAATCATTTGGTTGATTCACATATTCATCCACATATACACTTCTCATTGTATCTATGTCAACCTGAGAGGCTTTTGCGGAGCAAAACCTCCAAGGTATGCACAAAACACCTAAACACCTAACAAAACCAATAACAATAATTACAACTCTATCACTCAGTTTCAAGAGTGTAAAAGGAATAACTTGTCCAGACAATAACATACTTCTATCTCTTACCAAGGGTCCAGACAACATTACCCTGGCCAGGAAGCTCCTTTTTTTATCAAACACATGAAGTCATTTTAAAAATAACTAGAACTCGCATCAGAACAAAACCACTCTGGTACGAATTTGACAATTATATATTAAAAACCCTACTCAGGAATTAGTACCCAAAACAACCCAACCAGGCAAGAGAAACAGGGAAGGGCTGCTTTCTTACAAACCAGTAACAGAACCTGATCAGCTTACCACGGCTCTATGATAACAAAGCAGGGTTTTGATGACATCACTAAGTAAGTTCATGTATTTGTTATATAAAGACCTCGTACCATCTAAGAGTAAAAAGAATCATCCTTACGACTAACCTTTACTATAAAAAACCCACCTTTTTTCTTAAAAACTCTTTTTCTTTTCAAAAAGCTTTTTAAACAAACCCATTTTCTTTGGCCCTTGCTATCTGCAGCCCACACAAAATCCATGTAGGCGCTGCCAAAACAGCGCCTACATGAAGGTTTCCCTCAAAAAAGCGCCTACAGGCTGAAAAACCAATGTAGGCGTCATTTGTGTACGCCTACATTCTAAAAATAAAATGTAGGCGTAAATTTGAAGTGCCTACATTGTGTAGGCATCACAAAAATGCGCCTACATCTTTTTTTTGACTGTAGGCGTAACTGTAGGCGTAATTTTTGTGGCCCCTACATATTTTAATACCAACACCCTTATAATTTAATTC
>NW_006768849.1:181974-182845 GCF_000204055.1 Melampsora larici-populina 98AG31 | reverse complement strand
ATTATAAGACCCTTGTAATTTTATAATCAAATGTGCACTCTAACATTTATTACCCTTATCATTTAATACCAACACCCTTATAATTAATCTCACCACCCTTATAATTTAATACCGACACCCTTATATATTAATACCAGCAGCCTTATAGATTTGTATTCACACGTCTATAAGACCCTTATAACTAACTTAAGCGCCTACATGGAAAAAACAATGTAGGCGCTCAAAAAACGCGCCTACATTTTATTTTTAGAATGTAGGCGCTTGAAAATAGCGCCAACATTTTATTTTTAGAATGTAGGCGTACACAAACGTGGGATGGGTCGGTGACGCGTTGACAGGGTACGGGATCGGCGTGATTGTGGGAAAGTTCTGGACACAGCTGAAGTTCAAACAGGGCTGGAACAAGAAGGACAAAGAAGGCGTGAAGAGGGGGATAGCTTGGGCGGAGACAGTGGCAGTGAGGGTCGGTTTAGAGATGGTGGCGATGTTGTACAAAACGAAAGGGAAGAGATACCTGGCAGTGACGGATAACACAGGGACAGAAGCAGTTATTAGAAACTTGAAGTCACAAGATAGATCCGTAAACGGTGAATGGAAAAAGCTTCAAAAACGTCTTACGTACCTGGGGGGTGAGCTAGAGGAGAAACGTGTTGCATCGGGCGATAACAATGCGGACGAGCTGTCCAGAGGCAAGAGGGGAAACAGAAGCATCTTCTTCTACCTGGAACCGGAACTACCGAGAGACCTAGAAAAAATTTTACATTACGAAGAGAAGAACAGCCGTGAACTCAGATATGAAGAAAGACCGAATCAGTTTTGAACAAGCAGTGAAGATAGAAGGGAAAGAGAAGCAGAAAGAGAATGTGACTGA
>NW_006768849.1:59484-181874 GCF_000204055.1 Melampsora larici-populina 98AG31 | reverse complement strand
TATAGATAGAAGGAACAGTGAGTTGGATATAGAGAGGAAGAGGGTATCATTCTATAAATTAGAGTTAACTGAACAGAAGGATTTGGAGCGGAGATGAAATACAGAATATTGTGTTGAATGAGCCAAGAAGTCACCGGTGACAAATCACACACAAAATCAACGAAGGGCAAGGCCCGTGCGAGCTGAGGGTAACTCAACGGGTTGAGACTCTCACGAGCCTCACCCAAATAGAGGGTGTGAGTAACCCACAGGAAGGGATCGGCAGACCGAGAGATCGGTGTTGACGTCAGTGGCAAATTAAACCGTGACACAAAAGTCAGCCGATCCCTTGCCCGGGCTCCCCCCACTACAAACAAATGTTGCAATTCCGTAAGGAATTTTGATTTTTTTTGTCCAGAATTTTGATTGCCAAAAAAATCAAAATCCCGTGACGGAATTGGGACGGAAGTTTGATGTTCCCAAAAAAAACTAAAATTCTGTGACGGAATTGGGACGGAATTTTGAAAGTGTGCATGCCCATGTGTATGTACAAACGACCAAAAAATGGCTTGAAGCGCCTTGTTTGCAGTGTACAACCGGCCTTCAGGGCATTTAGCCATCTTTGTATCTTCCTTGTAAAGAACCCATGAGGTGCTTGAAGGTGCTTGTCTTTTATATTCACTTTCCCTGGTTTTACATCCGTCTTACAAATAGTTTCTTTTTGTCATCATTCTTATAACCTCATCAATCATCATTCTTATAATCTCATCACTCATCATCTTACTTATATTAACCTCGATAGTATATTCCAAGCTCTTCTTTCGATCACTTCACCGCATAGGTCACGAGCCAGCCATCAGCCAGCATCAAATCAACAAGCTTCTCGCATACCGACACTCTACCATCTTTGGACACAAATCACCGGGCCATTGCACTTGGTGGCGGAGGTGGATCCAGGACACGCCTGTCGACTCAATTAACCGATGCTACCTCTTCACCCTATATGACTCGTCAAAGCACTTGCTAGACGCTGTTACCGGCAATAACTCTCACGGTGCAATACAGACATCCTACTCCTTTTCAATGCCTAAGTTACCTTATGGCATCGAGCACTATCAAATTTCATCCTCACACAGCTGATCATGGCTGAGATCGATTGTGAGGCATTGCATCAGGCTTTAAAGATCTCCTTCGATAAGAAGACTAGTCTGATTGAGGCTGATTGAGGTAAAATAAGTATGAAACTCGCTACCCCTTCTATCCCTGCACTTGGAACAAGCTACTGATTTGAAGCTTCAACCTCTTACTTGATTCACAGTTACATGCCTGGAAACAATTACAGTCGGATATTCTACACCAGCTGATGCTACCCCAACCACCCCTCTCAAAGTCTCGCAAATCGATTTACAATACAAGTATTCTCCAGAGACACCGTGGGCTCCCATTCACGAGGTTTCTGATGGTCGCGTTGAACGCATCAAGAAACATTACTGCCACATTTGGGACCTCGGTACCGAGGTAAGTGTTTTCAAACTTCAACGCAGATTTAAATTGCCGTCCTCGTACTCCAACTAATAACTGCTATTCGTGAAAATTGAAAATTTGTAGGAGGAATTGGAGCAACTCCCTACATCCCCAAATGCGGTCTTTGAGGGCCCTGAAGTCACCATCACTGCCCAAGATGTCGAATCTTTCACCAATGTAACCCTTAACAAATCCGATGTATACCGTGCTTCGAACGCTCGAATGGAAGTTCCCATGGATTTCAGTATCAAACTCGGCTGGAAGGCGATTATGAAGCCCCTTTTCCCAAAATCTGTACCTGGTGATTTACTTGCCTTGGTCCATCTCAGTAACGGATTCACCATGACTCCATGAGGCACCGTGCACCTCAACTCAAGGGTTGTCCATTACATGTCATGTGAATTCCCAATCATTTTGCTGACATGAATCCATCTTTCAGGTGGGCGATGTCGTTGTTAGCGAAGCCAAAATTGCTAGCATCACCAACAGTGAAACTGGAAAAACCGTATCTGTTAAGGGTACCGTCTTCCTCTTGAAAGATGGCGCCAAAGTGGCGGTTATGGACGTATTGTTATCCTTTTTCTATCGCGGTCGATTCGATGACTATGACGCAACTTTCATGTCTGAAGATGACCCCGAGTACAAAGTCACCATGGCTACAACCACCGATATCGCTGTCCGTCTAAAGAGTGGTTTGATTGGGACGATGAGAAAGTCAACCTTGCCGCTGGTCAGACGTTGACGTTCAAAGCCTCATCTTCGTACCGTTACAGAGAGAAGAGCGTTTACTCGAATGTTCAAGTTGAAGGCTTCACCTATCTCACTGGCCTCGGCGCCGACCCCAATCAACTTGTCCAGGTGGCTACCATCACTTACAACTCTTCTCTACCATCTCGAGGAAATCCCGTTGTCGAATATCTCAAGAGGTCTGGGAGTCCTGTCGGTCAACACATCTTATTTACTAACGGAGGTTATGTCATCAAAGATGATCATCCCGAAGAACTCTCCACCCCTCCCAGTAACCAAGCTTATTCCCACTCGAGTTCCGACTGGAATCCTATTCACTGCAATCCTTACTTCGCTAGTCTCGCTTCTCTGCCCGGTACCATCACTCACGCTATGTGGTCTAGTGCGGCGACTCGGAGTGTTGTCGAACGAGTTGCGGCCGAGGGACATGGATCTCTCGTCAAGAGTTACGATGTCTCCTTCACTGGCATGCTTTTGCCCAATACGCCTCTCAAAGTCGAATTGAAACACATCGGTCAAACTTCAAGAGGAAACAAACTTATTTCCGTCACCACGCTTGCCTTACCGTCTGAATCATCTTCCTCCACCCCACCTACAAAAGTATTAGTCGGGACAGCTGAAGTAGCCCAAGCTCCGACTGCCTACGTCTTCACCGGTCAAGGTAGTCAGGAACAAGGCATGGGACTGTTTCTTTACAACGAATCTGCAGTGGCCAAGACTGTTTGGGACGAAGCTGACCGAAATCTTGGTGAAGTGTATGGATTCAGTATTCCTGAAATCGTTCGCAACAATCCTAAGGAGAAAGTTGTTCACTTTGGCGGAATCAAGGGACACGGAATCCGACAGCGATACATGGAGATGTCATACCAGACCACCGATAAAGATGGCAACGTCAAGACTTTACCCTTGTTCGGAGACATCGATCTACGAACCTCCCAATACACCTTCTCATCGCCTACTGGTCTTTTATATGCGACTCAATTCGCACACATCGCATTGGTGGTTACTGAAAAAGCTGCCTTTGAGGATATGCGTGAGAAGGGTTTGGTACAAGTAGGCGCAGCGTTTGCTGGGCACAGTCTTGGAGAGTATTCTGCGTTGGCGAGTATGGCTGGTATTCTTCCTATTTCCTCTTCGGTCGATGTCGTCTTTTTCCGAGGTATCACCATGCAGCGTGCAGTTGAGCGAGATGAACACAATTGATCCAACTATGCTATGGCCGCTGTCAATCCTAGTCGAATCGGTAAAAGTTTCACTGATGCAGCTCTTCGAGAGGTGGTCGAGACCATCTCCAAGCGATGCAACGTCTTGGTGGAGATTGTCAATTTCAACGTTGAAGGTCAACAATATGTCGCCGCGGGTGAACTGGTAGCTTTACAGACCTTGACCAATGTCCTCAACTTCTTGAAGATTCAAAATATCGATATCGCGAAACTACAGGCGATGATGTTACTAGAGGAAGTCAAAGATAAACTTACCGAGATTGTCGATGAATGTCACAAGGAATCCGTGGCCAAAGAGAAAAAGGATGGATTCATTGTTTTAGAGCGTGGTTTTGCGTGAGTCCCACTCTTACAAGCTATGTTGTCAATATATGAGTCATTTCACTAGTACTGATCGAGTTCTTTTGACGCAGATCGATCCCATTGCCCGGAATCGATGTACCCTTCCACTCGCGGTATCTATGGGCTGGTGTGATGCCCTTCAGAGCATACCTATCGAAGAAGCTCAACCCCGCTCACCTCAATCCCGAATTGCTCATCGGCAAATACATTCCTAACTTGATTGCCGAGCCGTTTCAAATTTCAAGGGAATATGCCGACAGAATTTATCAACAAACTAACTCTCCAAGACTTGAGAAGGCTCTGAAGAACTGGACTGCAGATGGTTGGGACCTCCCTGAGAATCGTAACAAGCTAGGTTATGTCATCATTGTGGGACTCTTGGCGTACCAATTTGCATCGTAAGCCTTTCTTCTGTTTTTCTTTCTCTGACGCTCAGGAAGTGGCTCACGTCTCTTATGACTTGTGAACCTAGGCCTGTTCTTTGGGTTCAAACCCAAGACCGACTTTTCTCTCCCGAGGAATTCAACATCCAACGGTTGATCGAGTCTGGACCGTGTCCTACCCTGACTGGTATGGCTGCGCGAACATTGAAGCTCAAATTCGAGAAAAGCGATTTGGCGAGCAACATGACTCGTGAAATCCTTTGTATCTCGAAAAACTCAAAGGAGATCTACTACCAGTATGAAAATGAAGTGGAGGAGGCGCCTGAAGAGGCTCCTGCCGCTGCATCTTCATCTGCTGCTGCTCCTGGCGTCGCTGCCGCACCTGTTGCAGTTGCAGCTCCAGCTGCATCAGCTGGCCCAGCCGTCGCGGTACCTCGCGAACCTTTGAAAGCTGTCGAAACGCTCAGAGTCTTGATCGCTCAAGGTCTCAAAAAACCGTTGTCCGAGGTACCCCTCTCCAAGGCAATCAAGGACCTAGTCGGTGGCAAGTATACTTTGCAGAACGAGCTGCTCGGAAGCGCACGTGAGTGTTCCAAGAAGATTCATTTCCTTCGAGTTGAACTAATCAAAATGCACGTTTATCTCATCAGAGGCCGAATTCGGCTCCGCACCCGACAAAGCTGAAGAAATGCCACTCGACGAACTTGGTGCCGCACTCGGCTCAAGCTACAGTGGCACAATGGGTAAACATACGAGTCGTTTAGTTTCTCGTTTGATCGGTAGCAAGATGCCCGGTGGTTTCGGAATGTCTGGCGTCAAGTAGCTGATCACGTTCACATCGATAGTGTCTGGTGATCATGAACCGAGCCAACCCAGCGTTGTTAGATTATATGCAGTATTATCTCGACAACACTGACGCGTTGAAAGGAGAACGCTACCGACTCGCCAAGGATTTTGGGCAAATCCTTCTCAGCAATTGTCGCGAGGCTATCGGCACTGCACCCATGTATCGTGATAGTAAGTTAATCGATTTACATTTCCCAAACCCATCTACCTCAAAATCAACTTCAAAAGACGATAATAGTACTACGAACACACCACTTTTGAATTCATTTACAAATCTTACAAATCATTATCTTTCAGGTTTGATCGAAAGTACTTCAACTATCAGATCCAAAGAACAAACCATAGTAAGATGGCAAGAAGATTCAGAAATCAAACGATGTGCGATTTGTAATTCACAATTCAGTGTAAGAGTACGAAAACATCATTGTAGGTTATGTGGAAAAGTGATCTGTTTCTTACCGATTGATGAACCGATTCATGGAGGAGCTGGAGAAGAAGAAAAACAAACTCGAAAAGAAAGGTGTTCAAGTTTTATTAGATTCGAATGGGATAGTGAAGAATTAATCAAGTCTAGAACTATGACAAATGAATCGAATCCGGGTCACGAGAAATCATGGATCTTAAACCAAGATCAACATTATCAAGGAAGAATCATTGAATTGAATGACGAAGAGATCGGCATGAGTCCAGACGATCGACAAAGCGTCTTTGATATGATCCATAAAAAACCAGACCCGAATTCGGTTCCACACAATCCATTGATCTCTAAACCTAAAGGTGTAAGAGTCTGTCGAGAATGTTTAACGATCGTCTTGAGAAGACAATCGATGACTTATCCTATCGATCTTCCAGAGTACTTGAAACTTTATTCGATTCTGAAACAATTACAAGATGAAATCGAACGTAGTTTACCTGAGTTTCAAGAAATGATGATCAATTCAAAGTAAGTTAATCAGATCCCAATAAAAAATTTCCTAAAACCACTTCAATCATTAATCTTTTGGTTTCGTTTTTGAAAATCAGAAATCCCACTTCGAATCTAAACCCAAGTAAACCATTACCACCACTTCAATTAATGAACATGAGCAAAAGACTTTTACGGAACCTACAATCCTACGATTCGACCTCCAAAAGGTTATCCCACCTAACCCATCCCTCAAACTCGAACCATTCTCAAAACACATCAGAAGAAAGGTTAAAGAAAGCCATCATCACTCGTTCTGCATTCTTCTTACATGATCATATGGGATTAATCAGAAGTATTGGAGGGTTTGATGTGATTGAATGACCCAAGAGTTCTTCGAGTTCGATTACTAGTTTAACTAAACATGATAAGCCTTTTTCGGTTAGGTCTAAAGCTTTGATTCCGGCTGAAAGAATCGAATCTAACACAATCTCAAAAGAGAATGAAGTGTTACCTTTTAATTCGAATTCCAATTCGATTCAAACTAGTCTGAGTAATCAAACTAATCAAGACTTTAATCAATTAAATGTACTTTTAGAACAAGAAAGATTAGTTGAAGGCTACCTAGAAGAAGCTAATTCAAGAAGACAATTAGAAGATTCAGTAAGTTTAAAGATCAGTTTAATTGAATTGTAAGTCTTCTTTCCTTGGTCTTGAATTCCTTTGGTGTTTCTTTTTTTGGAAAGATAAATTGGTAAGAGATCGTTTTAGATTACTGAATTTCTTGGGTTCTTTTTGGTTTGATTTGGTTTTTTTTGGATCAGACGTGAAGAAATTAAAGTCTTAAAAGACAAACTGAAGAATCATTAATGAAAACCAAAAATGCCCCGAAGACTACAGTCACTGTGAAAGGTGACATTGTCTATGAAGAAGTCAACCGAACTGGTGTATCCCGACGCGAACGATATGTTGCGGAAATGGCCGCCGGTTCCAAAATCACCGCTGAGATGAATCTTGACAAAGTTCAGGAGTCGATTCAGAACCTTTACAAATTGGTCAAATCTCAGCCAACGATTGTGAAATCATAAATGGCCGCGATCCGATCCCTTTACGGCGAGGTAGTTGAGGGCCTGTCCCACAACGAGCGAGATCGACAGGGACCTGGTGAGTCAGTTCCTTCGACCTGTGCAGGTTGAACCAACGGCACTCTCTAGCGACAAAACACCTCTACATCATCTAAAGCGCAAAGTTGGTAACAAAATGGGTTTACAGCAGTAAATTGACCACCGTAAGTTTGTTTTAGTACGCGTTCACCTCGACAACTTCAACTAATTTATCAATGTATCAATCACTTTCAAAATCAGCTCTATCTGGATGTTTTGACGGAGATTGCCTCTGCTGGAACGACTTTCGAACATAAGAACGCACTCCTCACTGGGGTGGGTAAAGGTAGTATTGGTGTTGAAATCTTGAAGGGTCTCTTGAGTGGTGGTGCTCAAGTTGTCGTCACCACTTCGCGATACTCGCGTGCCACGGTTGAATATTAGCAAGCTATCTACCAAGAAGTGGGTTCGCGTGGTAGTTTGACTGTAGTGCCTTTCAACCAGGGATCTAAGCAAGATGTGGAAGGTAAGCAGTCTCATTACCAACCTATGAGGAAAAATCTGTTACTGAATGAGCTCGTTTCGATTGCAGCTTTGGTAGACTACATCTACTCCACCGATAAGGACAAAGGTTTAGGGTTAATGAAACATTTCGGAAACATTTCAAGTGCTAGTGGACCTCAAGATATGTTATATCGTTAAGCAAAGAAGATAGCTGATGCTAAGGCAATCAAAAATTTTGAACTTTCAATCACTGCAAGCTCAATTCATACTCAGTGTGTAAATCAAATCTGTTGAGTTTTACACATCTTGAAACTTTGGCATGCGGTCTTGTGACATTCTGATGAAGTTGCAATGACTTTTGTTGTGGCTTGTGCTTAATCCTTTCTGAACCATACTATATAAGCAAATTTTCTTTGTTCTGATTTATTCTTAAACCTGAAAGAAATTATTTTTTCAAAAAGAGAGTATGATTTATCTTGAGTCAATTCTGCTAACATAACCCTTGTAGACTACAAACACACCTAGATAAGTATTATCTATTTTTGATCTTTCAAAGTAGTTTTTTATACATTTATATTGTTTTGGACTCAAATCATGTAGATTTGGTTCTTAATCTCTTTGTATGAGTAATGTGATGCATTTGAAGAGAACTGGGTTGCCTATATATATTTGAGATTAGAGTCAAGTAATTGTCTGACAAAGAATGTTTGAGGCAAACCTCAACAAGACTGGTTAATTTCTCAAACTCTCAAAGGCCAGGTTCAGTCCCATTGGCTTCAGGTGCACTTGATTTGAAAGAGTTATCTGCCTAAAACTTGGACAATGAGGAAGATGATACAGGCCAAGATCTTGATGTTGAAAACTTCAACTAATTCAGAAAGGTTGTGCATTGAGTGGATGTCAGCAATGAGACTTGGACGTCCTGAATATTCCAAACAAAGCAGGAGCAGAGATCATATTTTGGACAATGGTCTCAATCACTGTACCTTGATCTTCATGCAAGACGTGGACTCCATCAATGATCAATACCCTGTCTTTCTAATGATTTGGTTTGGAAACGAGGCCCAATGAGAATGACAAAAGAAAAAGTATTGAAGGGCTTGAAGAGATATGAAAATACTAACAGACACGAGATCATCTTTGCCAGAGGCTTTCCTTGTCACTATGTCCCACTTCTCAGGTGTAGTTACAATCAAATGTGTAGCATTGACCTCTGCCTGGGTGAGTTACATATCACCTTGAGTTCAAAAATCCATATCCGAAGTCAGTTGAAATCAATACCATCAAGCACATCAAGTCATTGGAATTGACCAAATTTACCTGTCACCTCTTTGACTACCAAACTCCATCAACATGAACTTTTTCCCATCTTTCTCCCAATTTCAGCTGCAAGTAACATGAATGTTTTGGAATCATTACAGCTTTTACATATGGGTTGAGTTGAAATATGCTTATTGATAAAAGCAAGGATTCTTCATAAAGATACAGAGATAAGTATTGAAAATCAAACAATGTTGAATAATCTTAGTTTGAGGGTTTCAAGAAAGTTGATTGACCGTCTCTCAAATCCAAGTGATACCAAGTGTTACAGAACATTTGCGAGTAGTTGAATTGAGATTTGTTGAGACTTATGAAGAGAAGATATATGATATACAAATTTCTGCTTCTTGTACAAACTAGAAGGGTGTTAGTTTTTTTGAAAAGAAAGACATGTTTGGTATATTTTGCAATAATTCACGTGTAAAAAGTCAAAAATCTTACCCCTTTGTGAGCAAAAAGTGGACGATTGGATGCTTAAGTTGATTTGACTGATGTAAATCAAGGTGTCTTTAGTTCCTGCTGGATTGACCGAGTGAAAGTGAGAATTGCCGTGGAGTTGAGTTCATCTGTTCACCTGTCCATTGCTTCTCTTCCACAGATACTAGCCTGGCTGAAAAAAGATGTAGTGCCTCGTGTGCTCAAAAACGGACCAGACCTTCCATGGATAACGTTTTCAAAGGTTGGATTGATTCATGTATACCTCTAACCCACCTGTTCAACGCACAAGAAGTGTATACATGATGAGCTTGAATGTTGGATGTAAATTGTTCCTGGAAGGCAAGATAGAACTCAACCATGTCTGACGTGATGGTTCCGGCCTGTTCACGAAGCGTAGGAACAACCTTCCAGAGGGCGCAAGTGGAGGTACCTTAGATTTGTTTCATGGACGCCTTGCCGGGATAATTGACCATGACTAGTGCATGTTGTAAGAATCAGTGCAAGACTGGAACTTGTCCAGGATCTGTCAGAAGACCACATGCGCCTACAAATTAGAGACATTCCAATCTGGTCCATGCTTTGCCCAAAGGGCACCAAAATCCACTGCCTTCAACTAGCTTTCAAAGGAAAGATATAACCTTATGAGGAGGACACGCCAAGCTTGACTTTTCCTGGTTGCCGTGGGACCAACCATCATCAGACCATGCTGTATGTTCTGAATCTGGTAGAATTGGACCACTTTGTGACCCCATACATCGCCCACAACTAGATGGTGTTTGGCAGCCACTGCTGCAATGTGTTCCTTGAGCTTATCAAGATCGCTGGGAAGATATTCGACCCCAGGGAAAACGTCAGATAACAGACTATATAGGATAGATGACAAGAAGTTAGCAAAATATTCACTTATCGTCATGTCCCAACAAACTGGGATTGTTTTTTCACACACCTGGTCAACAATGATACACTGTCTGCCACCAGTTTGGGCATGAAGGTCTCTGTGACACTTTGAATCAAGATCTCCTGGTCGGCACAAGTATCGGAGACGTCTGTGGGTTCATCTGTTGGCTTCAGCTGAAGTCAACCACGTTTCAAATGTCCAGCGCTGGTTAGTACAGCTTTGAGGGCCTGAAGACCAAAATCATAATGCAGTCATGGGCTGAAAAAAGGTACAACTTTAGATGCTAAAGTTTCAGCAGTTTCCTTGAGAGAACAACATGACCTGAGCCATTAGCTCTTGATCAGGATGTGTCATGGCCATGCTTCAGAACAACTTTCTCAAATTATTGGGAAAGTTGGAACTCCGGCATACCCAAGGTTCATGGTGATAAAGATTCTATAAGGCCATCACAATGATTGTGTGAGTGTACTCCTTTGTCAGAGAATGAAGACAAACAAGAAAGTACTTACCCGGTATGCGGGTTAATCCTCAATGTCTTCCCAACTAATTCCACTTCGGCTTTAGGATTGATGGATGCAGCACTTAAACCTCGTCAAAACAACTCCGAGCTCCAACTTGACGGAGTCCCACAAAGATTTGACCCATGGCCTGAAAGTCAAACGTTTTGTCACAACAAAAGACTAGAATGAACCGTCCGAGCTGAACACCCAGTGCTTTGACCGACTCGGTTTTACCTTTGTGAAAAATGCATGTGATCAGTTCAGCATGTCGATCATTTTCTTTGAGGATAATTCAAGTCAAAATGCTTTGACAAATGCTTACCTGTACCTGCCGCTCCAAAAGGTGAACCTCCTAATCTGCTGTGGAGAGCCTGGGTGAGTGTAAGATAACAATGGTCCGTCACAGGTGTTTGAACAAGTCGGTCGGGTACGCCAAGATATTCAAAACCATAAGGAAACACAGCATTGGGCACTTGGATCGATAATCGCTCTGTAGGTTTCAACACAGATGCATCAAGGTAGAAGCGCATGTGATGAAGCCACTCAAAGTGAGTAACAGAGTCGACCCCATCCTTAATCAAGAGCCGGATCACATTCTTACTGTGTTGTGAGTTTGTGCTTGATCAACAAGATGTACGACAAAAAAAATAAAAGTGATAAGGATGGCAAGTCATGATAATAGTCAGAAAAGATAAAGATACGGTGGTAAACAGACTATTCAATCATCAAGAAAGAGATCATAGAAAGTCACTTACCACTTGGATGATAATTCTTTATCAAACCAATCATCATCTTCACCATCAAAATCAATACCCAAGAAACCAGGTGAAGCAGAAGCAGCAACAGTATCTGATTGGGCATCATAGCTCAAACTATTTGGAATATTAGGCAAAGAATGATATTCGGTTAGGCTATCATTCACTTCTTCGACGACTTGAAGTTCGTCTTGAGAATTGAGATCATATTCCGATATGCTAGATCCTAAGTTTTGTTCTTGATTCGAATTGGCATGCTGCAAAGACAACATTTCAAGTTTTGAGGGAAGGTGAAACAGACTATTCACGATGATCGATGAAGGTCAAGTCAAGAAATGAAGCTTGATTCCGAGATAGAGTGAGATCACGATGAAGTACAAAAAGAAAGGGATTGCAAGAGTAGTGAGAAGTGGTTGAGTTGCACGGTGCTTTGACAAGTGACCAGATATCAGTGGATGACAAGGCGCTATCAGCTCAAGAGACCTTGAAAAGGAACTTGGATCAATAAAAGGAGTCTGTTGAGCACGGTTGCTTAAGATGTGATAGATAGTTTTGATTGACAATGAAGTTGGTGAGCAAATGGAAAAGTCAAACTTGGCAAGAATAATTGACATGATGATCATCTCATGAAAGGTGATTGTGTTTTTTTTGAGCTGATTGCCATTGTTTGACAGTTCTTGAGATCAGTCGATTCAACTTGGTACTAGCTTGGCTAGTCAGATCTCTCAATTATTGAAGTCTGCTTGAGATAGAGTGCTTCTTTAGCTCGACAAACTTGACTGTGTTCATCTTTCAGCTGATTCACCCGAGTTTTGAAAAGGTTGATAGCATTCATGGCGGTATCTGGCTTTAGTTCTCCGCTTATTGGCTTTTCCTCTTCCCAATCAGCTCTTCAATCTTGCTCTGTACCACCTTGTCCTCCACTACAATTTTCATTTGTAAACCTCCTGGAAACATCTCTCTGGATAGTCAGCCTTTCTGAAAGGTGAAAACTTTCGAAATGACAATCAATAAAATGCAAGACTTGACATACCAATCTGCTCTTGAATAGCCAAATTTTTCCTTCCAACTCATTGAAAACATTCCACTCGCCCTCGATCTGGTCGACATACAACCAATTGGCTGGGAATTGATATGCTGTTGGTGTAAAGTTTTCTCACCGCTACCAAAGATCTTGATGTCAGGTTCCCATTTCTTGACTTTGCGATTCAGATCTTGTACAAAGATGATAAATGTGACCGCTTGGGCGGTTAAAGAAGTCTCGATTGAATGGTGTTCCAGATCATGCCTTGATTTGGTGATCACAGTATGAGTATCTCTCATGACAGCCCCCAATTTCGCACCAAATCTAACGAGTACATCTTTTTGCAACATGTCGTATTTTGCATCAACCTTTGCCTGAACCTGCTCGTAGTGAATCACACAAACACCAAAGTCTTGTAAACATTCCGAATTATCAAAAGTCGAACGAGTCTTTTGAATTTTGGACAGCGCCTGTTGCCAAGCCGATAATGATTCGCCCAGACGCCCGTAAGGATAGTCTGCCTCCAAATCCCAGAGTGACTGAAATTGCAGCCATTTGCAAAGGTAGCGTGAGATTTCTTTCCCCTTTTCTTTGATCAACGCATATGGTCGTTGAAGTTCCGCTTCACTAAATTTACCCATCTGATGACAGCCAATCAGTTTGATGCTGAAAAAGTAGGCTATTAGAACTTACTAATGAAAGATAAGTATTGTCAACCGTATCCTCGATTCGAAGTTTGAGTCCCAGGTCATATCTTTGACTTTGAATCCTTGGCAAATTACAAATTACGTCTATACAAATCATCTCAGGTAAGCCCTGGGGCACGGGCCAAGAAGACATCAAGAATATAATGAAGATGAAACGCATAAGACTTACCAAGCCATTGATGAAGTTGCTTGTACCAATTCGCCCGCGCAGCCTCGATCAGTGGGTCAAGATAGATAACTTGATTGCGGATCCTGATCTCGTGTGCGAGCGGAAGAACATGAAAGTTGGATTCCATGACCTGCATGGGATCACCAATCAGTCTCGGCTTTCAACTGAATGATCTGATCAACTTACCTTTGTGTTTGCTTTCCCTTCGTTTGTGCCTTTATTAGGAGGATTCGTGAGATTGAAGTGGACTGATTTCTTGGCAGTATTCACTGTGGTGTTTTCAACTTGACCCGTGGTAGTAGCTCGCTTGGCTTTTTCGTCAAAGTGCTGATTCCAGACTTGAATAACATTTTCGAGTCGACGTAAGAACACATTTTTGATTTTACAGTCGATCTCTTTAGTCCATTCTTGTAAGTTTACATGACCAATGACACTCAAGCCATCAATCTGTAACGATTTGTAAATGATGAAAAGTAACATGATCAGTCACCGATGTCTGACCGGAAAATTATGTAGGATGGGAGTAACTGAGACTGACCGTTTTCTGTATCTTGCTCAACAAGACAGCAAATACATTGGCTTTGTATTCACAAGACCCGAGCTCATTGATGACTTTTAGCAAGTCCTCATACATGATCAAAAGATCGTCGGTTTGTTCTTGAAAGATCCCAACCTTGTTGGCTAAATGTATCTCGATCTCCTCCACCTACGGTACCCAGTCGCGAATTAGCCAATCCGCCACTCACGGCACTGTCGAGCATCGTACCGACGAAATCCTCCCATCTCATATTCAAACCACGAGAGATCATTTGACACAGATTGTTACAATAATCAGCTACTAGATCTGCAATTCCACTTATATCGGTCACCTTGGCCAATGTCTGAGCATAAGTCCGGATGGATTCCATCAAGCTAACAGCGTCCGGATAGACTTTCTTGGCGTCCTTAGCACTCGAAGTAAGTTGATAAGGGACATTGTATCCTAGCCACGAGAGATTCCGAACTTCCTTGAAGATGACAATCACGTCCGGGTTAAAGGCAACAATCAACATATAAATCCCGGTTGACCTGTTCCTTTGGATTTCAAAAATCGGGCCATTGATACTCATATCTCGCTTGTTCCAGTCTTTGACCCACTGTTTGAAGATCGGTTTAGTGTCAAGTTTCTTGAGAAAATTGCTACTATCATTCGCAAGTCTTGAGCCTTTGGCGTAATTTTCCCATCCTACACCCAAGACATCTTCGACCCGACCCATGTACGTTAACATCTGGCGTTCAATTTGCCTAGCGCATATAATGGCTCCTGCAACCGGAGGAATGTCGCGCAGCTGAGACATTGGATAAGCCTCTGAGTGACGATACTAATCGCGGCCGAGCATATCAATCAGCTTCGCTGTACATAAAGAGTAACAGATCATATAAAGAGGTAATTACCTGGGTTCGAAACTTGTCGTGTAATCGACCAACATCTTCTTTCACCGACTCGATAAGCTAATACACACCGGAAGATATGGGACATCAATGACAGGAATAAGATAAGACAAAAGACGATTCAAGATGGAACTTACTTGAGTTTGATATTCCTGTATGGCTCCGCGAATTTTCGGCCGTACAAACAAAGCATTGGACTTGGAGAAAACCCTGATGATCGTGTGCAAAGACCAAGGCAAGGATAGAATATGTGAGTCTAAAGGCATAAGTTGAAAGAAGACGGGCCTGAGCTGACCGAAACATCTCCGTTGCATTTCGAGCTGATGGTAGCCTTGCGCGTAGCCTTGAGATAATCTGATTTTCTACGCGTGACACCTGTTCGTTGTAAGCCGCTTCAGCCGTGCTTCAAATCTGGGTACCATCTGTTTGAACGAAAAGCAAATTAGTACCATGCTGCAGAAGGCGAGATGTCTCGCAGATCAATCAAGGAGAAAACTTCTTACCAGGCGAAGTATCAAGAACCTCAACATTCTTAACACTCTTGTAAGCCGCTCTAGCTTCCTCCTCCATATCAAGGTCCATAAGTCCACTAATTTGCGTACCCTCAGTTCTCCGTTCGCCTGTCGGTCCCGTCGCGCCAAGATCAAATGTACTGATACCTTGATCACGCCCGGTCATGATCTTCAACTGTTTGTGTTGTTTTCTAAAACCTTTCAGGTACTCGCATCGTTCTTTGAGTTCAAGATGTGAGGCATTGATTTTGATCGGGATAAATTTTTCGTTCCTCTTGCATGTCAATTCCCTAGCGATTGTAGTGAAATCCTTAATTTGTTCTTCCCATGTTTGACAAACGGAAGCTGTAGCGGCCATAATTTTGGAGAAAGTCGAATATTCTGTATACATCAGCCTGTGACTTGTCAAAACCTTCAAGAGCGACTCGGTAAGATCTTTTGAGATCGCTTCCGCCAGAGGAAGAGCCCGTCGAATAGGATAAGGGCTATAGGTTGATCCAGGTAAATGAATAGTCAACTAGGTAATACGACACACCCTCAAAAGATGGGTTACATGACTTACGAAATTTTGAGCTTCTTGTTAATATGGCTAAATATCTGAACTAGTGACTCTTGAATCTTGCCGAGATCCGTAGCGGCCAAAAGTTCATTCAAGGGAAAATCATTCATGAGGACATTGTACTTGTGGACTAATGTCAACATATGGAGGCGTACGCACAAACATGAGCATCTTGAGCAAGCAAACTGAGCTTAAGCGGTGAATATGGTTTCAAGACTTACCGTTATCGCTAGCTTGTTTCAAGCCAGTGTCGGCCAAAAAAGAAACGGTTGTGTGATATCGCTTTGCTGTCTTGAGAATATCCAAAGTCAAAGCTGCGTGTATGCGAAGAGAGCTGTTAGTTTGAGCGAGAGGGAGAGAAGAAATGGCAGAACTCAACTAATAGGCTCCGATCGAAGCTGTTCCTCCACGCCTTGCAGGGCTTTCTCCATTGAAAGCCAAAAATTGATTTCCTGAGATGCAGTTCCAGATTCAACATCTCGTGATAGATTGGTGACGTTTTGAATTTCCTTGATCCAAGTGTTGACCAACGACTGCAACTTATTGAGGAATTTGTCATCTTTGAGTAAACTTGGATCGAGCAATTCTAACATGAAATGTATATTGTTACCATGTCTCATCGCGTCTGGATCTTCTCTTCGAGCGCGATCTATCACGTTGAGAATGCTGGGGTGAATAATTAAGGTGATTTCTGTAATTCTGACATTCTGTTGAAGATGTAATAGCGAAAGTTAGAGTTCTGCAAACTTCTTCTTCGCCATCGGGATACCCATCTTGGTATCACTATCTTTGTTCCCTGCCGATTTACTCGTAGCATTAGCCCCGGTCGATGGATTTGGACCATTAGAACTGCTGTTTGTGTTTCCAGCTTGTGATGAGTTAGAAGCTGCACCAGCAAAGTTACTGATACTTTGATTAGTGCCTCCATCACTTAGATTTTTGGAACGGTTCTTGTTACTGACGTAGGCATCAAAGAAAGGCGCGACGGCTAGATGTACCAAGTTATGAAGTTCCTCGTATGGATTTGAAGAGGCGGTAGCAGTAGTAGCAGTACTTGTAGGTTCTTTACTCGTGTCTTTGGTAAGTTCAGTGGTCGAAGAAGCAGTACTGACAATAGGAAGTTGATTGGATGCTGGACCAAAGAGGTTTAGAAAATGGAGTTGATAATCGAGAGGTCTAGAACAATCGAGAGTAGGTACACGTTTGATGAAAGCTAGAGTGGTGACGGTAGTTGAAGTATAATCGATTTCAGTCTTGAAGGTATAGACGAATGCGAATGTAGCATCTTGTTCAGTCCCTGTGACGACTTGATTTAAAGTTGATTGAGGGGCAAGTTGCTGTTCTCGAGTTTTGGAAAGGTAAGTTGCCCTACAATTTTGATTCGTTCCGATTTTATATAACCTATCAAGTGAATCGGGTGCAGTGAAGATGGGAGAAGAAGACAATTGATCTGGAGTTGCACTGATGATTAGAGGTAATAATTGATTTAAATAGTTTATCAGATGATCGATTGGAAATTGGTTAACAGCGAGTGAATGATCGACGAGTTTATTACTGATTCGATCGTCCGTGTTGGCTGATGTTGACATCTTTTTAGGACTAGACCTTGAAGAAATCTCGTGATACAAATTGTCCAGACCTCGCTAAGAGCCTGCTTCGAATGTTTCTTTCTCCAGACCTCGATATGATCCTACTTTGAATGTTTCTTTATTTTTGATGATTCCAATTCGATTGATATCGTCTTGAGTGAGATGATTATGAATTAAAGCTTTGATTGATTGATTTGATGATGATGGTGATCCTAAAATGATGAGTTGTTTGATGAGAAATCACGATCATCATCTTTTGGAAATCGAATGAAACACCAAATTGTAAAGGGCACCTAGCGCGGTGAAGATGTTCTTCGTACCCACGTCATATTCCCTGAGGCGGTGGATGGATCAGGTGTTTCTGCAGAGATTTTCAGTCACACTTACCGACTCATTGATGCATCCAAATCTGCTTTTCTCAAAGGTTGGGTAACATGCTCATCTACAAATTTCAAAGGAAGGCATCGTCAATAATTAAAGAGATCTCTCTCAACAACAACAAAAAGGCTTCTCACCCCTCCCGGCGTCAATACGTCTTTCACGATCCTCAATCCTGATTATGAAAGAAAAACAAGGTCAGTTTCCCGTGGCGGTATACCTCCATTGTCGATGCAATCTTACTGACATTGCATGAGCAGTAAGTGCAATTATGGGTACTTGTTCCCAATGATGCTCCTCCTCATGTCTCTAGATCAAAGAAGTTCCTCCAATCCACGTGTATATCAAAACCGGACACGGAAAACCATACACATCAGCAAAAAAAGTATCTGTGATCACATCACTAGTCACATTGTGGGCATTGAGACATCCATCAGTTGTGACTAAAAATTCACCAAGCCATAGACAACAATCCTGGCTGAACCAGTGACAGTTGTGACTAAAAATTCACCAAGCCATAGACAACAATCCTGGCTGAACCAGTGAGATTTGCATGTATTTTGAAAAATTGACATAGGATCAGCTTTTCAAGTGACAGTGATCAGAGATGCGAAGAGGATTGAACTGGTGCGCACCATGATCAATGGTGAGTTTTGCACAAGACAAGACAGTTGGGAGGAAGAGGGTTGATAGTGATAAACTTGAAAAGGAGATGGCCTTGGGATTTGTGTCCGAAGATTATGGGAGTGGTGTTATGCAAGAAGCTTGTTGATTTGATGCTATTTGATGGCTGGTAAACTTATGCAGTGAAGTGATCAAAAGAAAAGCTTGAGATGTACAGTGGGTAAGCCCGAGTACGTGTTCCGACCTGCCCTGCAAAATCCAATTTCACCTTTTGGGGCAATGTCGGGGCACTCAATCTGAATGTTTGAGACTGGCACCCAGACCATTAGGGGCTCTCAAACCTGACCCGGTTTCAAAAAACCCAGTTGACCCAGTTGACTTTGTGGCTGGGAGCTGTCAATAAATTTCAAATTTATATACAAAGTTACTGCCAAAAAGTCAACTGGGTCAACTGGGTTTTTGAAAACCGGGTCAGGTTTGAGAGCCCCTATTGAAAAGGTATTGCTTTGATGAATCTAGGAATATGGTTTTGGAGACCAAAAATATGATTTTACTCTTTTAGGGGTTTGGATTTTCGGACCTAGGCCTCAATTAGGTACCTAGCTAGCTACTTAGCAACGCACTAGGCCCATAATTTGATGAATATGGTGGCTCAAGTGGCAAATAACCTCCAAATTTGCCTTTTTTTGAAAAAAAAACCAAACTTTTGCAACCTAGCACCACCCCTCGACCTTCTTCTCCCGCCAAAAAAAGCAGAAAAAATGGCAAAAAAATCTCAAAAATTTCGGACCCAAAGCTCTATGCAGGGTGGCTTGGAACACGTACTCGGGTTTACCCACTGTATTATCGAGATTTATGTAAATAAGATGATGAGTGATGAGATTATAAGAATGATGATGAAAAGAAAGTATTCGAGATGGATGTAATACAAGGGAAAATACACAAGCACCCAATATGTTCCTTGTAATAAGGGAAGATACATGCAAAGATGGCTACATAGGCCAAATGCCCTGAAGGCCGGTATACACCACAAACAAGGCGCTTCAGCCATTTCTTGGTTGGTTGCACATGGGCATGCACTTTCAAAAGTCCGTCATAATTCTGTCACGGAATGTTAATTTGTTTTCAGAACATCGAAATTCCGTCCCAATTCTGTCACGGGATTTTGATTTTTTTGGTAATCAAAATTCTGGACAAAAAAAATCAAAATTCCTGACGGAATTGCAACATTTGTTTGTAGTGCCCAATGAACCTCAACCCAGCCCTGTGCCAGCAACGCAACGCGCCGCAGCACACCCGTTTTTTGATGCGTTGCTCCGCAACACGCAACACCAACAAGCAGCAGACGCTGCGTTGCGGGAAGTACCGCAACAACAAAAGTCAAGGCTAGGCTGCGTGGCGCCTTGACAGTTGCGCAACGCAACAGGCGCAACAGCGCCAAAAAAACATCAATTTGGGGCAGCAACGCAACAAACGTTGTTGCGGCCCAAAAAAAACACCCATCTGAGTGATCTTGTTGCGCTGCGGGTCAGGCCGCAACCTGAAAATTGATTCTATGGTGCGGTGCGGTCAGAAAAACCGCAACGCAACCGCAGCGCAGCACGCAACACCTGCGTTGCTGGCCCAGGGTTGCTCAACCTCAGCCATGATTATAGGCCAAGGTTGACAGAGAGTTACATAACTTAGAAACTCTAAGTTGAGAACTCTGAAATATGTATTCAGGTGATTAGTAAGTAAGATGACATACTAATAAATACATATAGAATTCTTACTGTTACGTAAGAAACTCTGAGAATGGATTGCCAGTCTTAACTAAAGAACAGCTTAAGGCCTAGTTCCATGACTGAGTTTCCAGCGACTTAGGTATAAACCCATACAGCAAGCAATACACATAGCCCGCTAGAGAGGGGAAAAGTTTGCGCATCCCAGACTCCACTGGTGCCAAACTCACCCCCCTCAAGTAGTTTATACCGCTCAGCTGAACTAGTCATAGACAATCCAACCTCATGGGTCAGAAAGAATTCAATTTCCACCCACCCACCCAGCTGGGTGAGAGATCGGCGTTGACGTCAGTGGCAAATTAAACCGTGACGCAAAAGTCAGCCGATCCCTTGCCCGGGCTCCCCCAATGAACCTCAACCTCAGCCATGATTATAGGCCAAGGTTGAGAGAGAGTTACATAACTTAGAAACTCTAAGTTAAGAGCTCTGAAATATGTATTCAGGTGATTAGTAAGTAAGATGAAATACTAATAAATACATATAGAATTCTTACCGTAAAGTAAGAAACTCTGAGAATAGACTCACACTGTCTACAGATATGAGAACCCGGAGATAGCTTTGAACACTGGAATGCTTCTGAAAGAAATGTTGAGGCATGAAGTCATGGCTAAAATTTTACTCTATTCAGATTGGTTTGTCTATCACTATATTCTATATTGGTCTACTTGAAGCTTATCAGTTTGGTTTTGGATCAGATTATATGATCCTCCTCAATATAGTGAGCAAACCACTTTGGGAATGGCTTGTGATGCAATTTCAAGTTGCAAAGCGTGTTGAACACGTCATAAACCAATGGTCTCAGCCTTTCTTGAAGACAACAATCAATTTTTGTTTCTCTACTTACTTAACTAATCCACTTTGGCTCTTTTTAATCCAGTTCTTTGCAATACATTCTTCTCTGATCCAATCAACAAATTACGTTACAGTATGACAATTGATTGGGTAATTAGGCAAAATCCGCTTCGACAGGTCAAATTATAATGTGATGAATAAATATGTTTCAAACAAAGATAACTTGAAAATTTTGATGAAATTCTTAGAAGATAGATCTGAAAACATTCAATTCAAAGCGTTTCATGTCTTCAACGTTCAATCCTTTTGATTCAAATTAACTCAACAGAGCTTATCTGCAGGATTCTATTACTCAATCACAGTTTGTTGACTCATCATTTGCAAAAGTCTCTCAATATAACTCGCTTTATCATCAATTCAAACCTTGTGTTTCTGACTTGATTGAACTATATATACACAAGCATGCAGAAGAGTATCAACAAAATATGAAACAACTCTCAACTTAGTAGGAGATGAATTAGCTTCACTCAATGCATTTTAATCTTAATACACCGGGTCTGTGGTCAGTTTATGACTTCTTTGAACTGACAATTGGAAAGTTTATACTGGGGATCATCAATTCGGGGTTTCAACAGATGAATTGTCAAGCTGAGGTGTTTTGAAGGTGCCAGGCAAAGAGATCCATTGGAATCTGTGTTCTTCATACTTATTGACTATGTTGACCTGATTCTACCTGTAAATTGTTTGTCAAAGATGAGGGTCACAATATTTGGAAAAAAAATGTTCTTGAAGGCTTTCAATGCAGCATTACTCCATCATGCATGCTAAAGTGAATTCAAATCTGATTTCCTTACACTGTGTATGAACAGAAAAGTGAGAGAATCCAAGGAACTCGACACCTGGTAAAAGCCAGTAAACGGGCTAAGTCCTTCTGGTTCTGAACACCAAGGACAACAATACTACACACCTGGTAAAAGCCAGTAAACGGGCTAAGTCCTTCTGGTTCTGAACACCAAGGACAACAATACTACACACCTATTAAAGGTGAGAGGGACAAGATTCAATACGCCTAATTTTCCTCAGTGGACTGATAATTTCATTGATCATAACTTAAACAACAGACCTGGTAAAAGCCAGTAAACGGGCTAAGTCCTTCTGGTTCTGAACACCAAGGACAACAATACTACACACCTATTAAAGGTGAGAGGGACAAGATTCAATACGCCTAATTTTCCTCAGTGGACTGATAATTTCATTGATCATAACTTAAACAACAGACCTGGTAAAAGCCAGTAAACGGGCTAAGTCCTTCTGGTTCTGAACACCAAGGACAACAATACTACACACCTATTAAAGGTGAGAGGGACAAGATTCAATCTATACAAAAGGAGATAACAGAAACAAGAACAATTGATGAATAAGGTTGATATGAATGAATTGAATATAATGTTAGAGAAAAGAACTCACACGCCTAATTTTCCTCAGTGGACTGATGAGGAAAAAGAGGTGTGCGCGAAGTGGCGATCAGTATGAACTAAGTTGAGTGATACAATGATGATACAGCTAAATTGTAATTAGGTTTGAGGTTTTGTATCGGTGAATTTGTATTGGTGATCATATTGTATCGGTGACTGTATGGTTTTGGTGAGGTATGTGTTTGTCGTGATTGAAATAAATGATATATCTTGACAAAAAGAACATATTCAAATTTGACATTTGTATACTCCAGCAGATCACTTGCAAAGTTGTCCCTATGTCTGACATGTGTGGATTCTAAAGTCACTTATTCATATTGAGATTTATCAAACCAAATAGTTCACCAGCCAGTGAAGTTATTCATGAAGCTCAACATTTGCTGATTCATATGAATTATGTTGAAGTGATCTTTTGAAGAGTCTATACAAGCCCAATCATAATTTGTATTGTATCGCATGGAAGACACTCATGCCATCCACATAATTTGAGATGTTGAAAGCGGTGCCCGCCACTGATGTGCTAGTTTGATTTAAATTTGTCATTATTGAAGATGTTTTATTTCTGATGCAATTGATGATCATTGATACACAAAAGGTTCAATGATATTGAAAAACAAATCACATCGAAAAATTGCCTGAGTCTCTTTAGTTTGAATGTTTAAGTCAAAAAGTGAATGATGTTGTGGCGTTGAGGGGAGGGAAATTCCACTGGTTTGACCATCATTGAAGTCGATGACCTCCTTTAACAGGGGGCACAAAGTGCTATTGTGATTGATCACGCTGAATAGTGATCACATACCTTCTACATACCTTTTACCGAATGTTCCCAAAGAACAAAGTGTTATGTGATTTTACATATACACACACAATGAGAAAATTTCTCACTGTGATGTAAGAGTCACATTAAATTAGGCCCTTGCTATTTGCAGCCCACACAAAATCCATGTAGGCGCTGCCAAAACAGCGCCTACATGAAGGTTTCCCACGAAAAAGCGCCTACATTTATGATGTAGGCGCTTTTTCCTTTTTCAAATGACGCCTACAGGCTGAAAAACCAATGTAGGCGTCATTTGTGTACGCCTACATTCTAAAAATGAAATGTAGACGTAAATTTGAAGTGCCTACATTGTGTAGGCGTCACGAAAATGTGCCTACATCTTTTTTTTGACTGTAGGCGTATTTTTTGTGCGCCTACATATGTTAATACCAACACCCTTATAATTTAATACCAACACCCTTATAATTTAATTCCAACACCCTTATGATTTAATTCCAACACCCTTATAATTAATTAAAAGACCCTTATAATTTTATAATCAAATGCACACTCTTACATTTAATACCCTTATCATTTAATACCAACACCCTTATAATTAATCTCACCACCCTTATAATTGATCTCACCACCCTTATAATTAATCTCACCACCCTTGAAATTTAATACCAACACCCTTATATATTATTACCAGCACCCTTATAGATTTGCATTCACACGTGTATAAGACCCTTATAACTAACTTAAGCACCTACATGGAAAAAACAATGTAGGCGCTCAAAAAAAGTGCCTACATTTTATTTTTAGAATGTAGGCACTTGAAAATAGCGCCTACATCTTATTTTTAGAATGTAGGCGTACACAAATGACGCCTACATTGGTTTTTCAGCCTGTAGGCGTCATTTGAAAAAGGAAAAAGCGCCTACATCATAAATGTAGGCGCTTTTTCGTGGGAAACCTTCATGTAAGCGCTGTTTTGGCAGCGCCTACATGGATTTCATGTGGGCTGCAAATAGCAACAGCCTTAAATTATTAATGCGACTTTTTTTTACCAAAGTGGGTGGTATATATCTAACTTAACTAAGTCCCACAGTCAGAAACTTCTTCCTCACGAGCTTGGGTGTCTGGTGAGGGACTTAGGACTAATTGGGCTTCCCTGGTGGTCGAGCAGGACTGCTTAAATTTGAGTTTGGCGTGGAGACTTTGTCACCACCTCAAAAAGTCCCACTTCCACTCAATCAACCCCTGTTTGATTTGTAACTGGAGATACTTCAAGAAAGTCCCAACACATCTGTCTATTCAGAATTCCTTTAACTTTTTTCTGAGCATCCACAAAAAAGAACAGATGTTTTTGGAATTTGAAATTTGGTTGGTGGCAGTGACTGTATTTTTGAAACAAAAGTTATAATCAAACACAATCCTCTTTCAATGCAAGAGGACTGCCATTTGATCCAGCAGCTGTGGTCAAAGATCAAAGGTGTACATTTCATTCTCCAGAAGATTTTGGTCTCCTCAGAAAATTCGTAGCATCCAAACTACAAAAGATAGGCAGCTGTAAAGCTGAATGGGGGTTTGGGTTCCTGCTTGACCACCAAAAGTATGTGATTAGTCGCAAGTCCCTCCCCAGGGCACCAAGCTTGCAAGGTTAAGAGAGCCCTGCGGTAGATTTGGACTTGTGTTAAGTTAGAGTATATATGAGAAAACCTGTGGGGTGTGTCTTTTTGTGGTAGGTTCACTTCCAAGAAAGCATTTGGTGATACATGCTCTCACGTAAAATTCTTCTTGTGGCTTATTTGCCCCACCTCTTCCTCCTCTCCGTGTTCCTCTCGTTCCTCTGTTATTTTGCCTCATTGGGACTGATGTACTCTGTTGGCTGCTTGCACTTGTGCTTGCGTACCCCAGATTGTTCATATGGTTTTGAGACTGGAAACCAAAATGGAGGGCTGGTGGGCTGTGTTGTACTGATTGGAACATGCTGTTATACGGGTTTTTGTGTGGCGTAGGTGTATACGGGTTGATACCATGTTGCATTCCTCTGGGTGGTCTAGGTGCTCTTCTCCTCTTTTGAAAGAGATAGTTGATGTCTTTTGACCCCGATTGTGCGACTGTTGCTGACAGTTGGTCTCTGTTTTCTCAGGTGACTACATCAGTATGTTGTTTCTTTAAGTTATTTCTAAGTCTTTTACCTACATTCGTTGACCTGTTTCTGGGTGTTTAAACTCGGATTTTCCACCTTTTGCATATGGATTAGTTTCTCCTCTGTTTGCCTTGCCAAAGTTTAAGGACTTGTTTTTTGCCTTGTCTTCATATTTCTTCATAAAGGTTCCAATGTCCTTTATTGGCTCTTTTTCTTCTCTTTCAACAAAGATGTGTCTTCTGCATAAGATGTCATATTGTAGAGCTGTCATCCAACACTCTGTTGCACGTCTAATTTGATCATTACTTTCAGCCTCTTTGTTATCTGTGTTGACTTAAATGTTTTGCTTACTTTACTTGTTTAATGTTTTTAATGTGGTAACTTATCCTCCCGGCCACGCCGTGTTGATTGTGCATTATCAAGTATTGTTTAAACAGACTGATGTTTTCTGTCCATTCACCGTAAGTCATCTTGAATTCTGAAGGTGCGTCTAAACCTTTATTCTTGGAGGTTTTCAAAGAGGACAAGTGGTGTTGTTTTTTGTATTCTTCATTTTTGGCTAAGGCGAATCTCTGATCGAAAACTGTCAAGGGGACTGAAGAGTGGAATTTCTTCATCTGCTTCCTCCAATAAGGTTGTAGTTGGATTGAACCAAGCCTGGCTCGCAGTGCTGCGCAGCACTGAAAACACTGAAATTGGCAGTGTAACTTTTTTTGGTGGCAGGCAAAATGGGTAGCTTCAATGCAAGCGGAGGCAGGATTCTCCGTGGATTCAGTAGTTGAAAGCGTAGTTTTTTTCCGCACTGTTTTGCAGCATTTCAGGTGAAAAAATCGTTTTTTCCTCTTCACAACTACTTTGAATAAATAGAAAAAAAGAAAGTGCACATGTGGTTTGTAGTACAAAGACTGTGATCAATTAGTATTTTGTCAAGCTTATCTAAATGATAGAAAGTTACCAGGTGAACTACATGCTAAAGTTCAGCTCATTTAGCATGGTAAGAAATCACTACAATGGTTTTACAAGAAGCTTGATCAAGAAAGGATTGAGTTAAAAAGATCCAAGCAAATGTTATTAATCCACCCACAAGTTTATATTGATTAAAGATCAAGAACTTGATCAAGTTCAAGATTATTTGATAGATATATTAATGATCATCAAGAATATACAGTTACTATTCATTGAACCAAAAAACAATTTGATTGAAAATGCAAAGACTAATGATTCTGCTTCTTAAATTCTTCTAAAGTGAAGTGTTGTGCCATTAAAACTGTTAATTTTGCATAGATCAAGATAGCAGTTTTGATTTTACATTTGCCTGATACACCGATGAACCCAGATAGAATAAAAATACAAGAAATAAAAAAGAATTGATACAAAGTTTACTTGATGAATCTGTTGTTGAAAGGTGCATCTTGAAGGAATGATTTCCTTACTTTCTTATGGGTTTAATGCCTACTGATTTTTCACGTTTATAAAAGATATGAATCCTTTAATCTGTATCAGGTTCTTGTGTAACAAAATTTAGAATTGATTGTCTGTTCAAGTTAAATCATCCATTTGTTTTGGTAAAAATAAAGGTCAATCAGAAATTCTTTTCAGGTTGAAGAAACTGTTTTTTGCAGTTTTCTTTTTTTGAGGGAGAGAGGTTTGTTACTCTACTATTGCACTTGAAGGTTTTTGGATTCTGAAATTGTTTAATGAAATTTTGATTCCATCTGACTTTTTATCCCTTGAGTTTTGTTTGATGTGAAAAATGGAGAGATAGAATCAGTTCAAGTGAGGTTTTCTACGATTTCTTTTCTGGAAGAAGTAAAGAAACTAACTCTATCTCTGACTAATTGTTTGAACATACAATCAACTCAATGCAATTAACACCCAAACCGCACCGCAACATATTTCAGTTGCATTGTGATTTCGGTGCGATTTAAGGGCCTAAACGCAACCAAAATATGATTGTGGTGCTCTCGCACCAAAAAATTATGGTGGAACACGTAGTTTTGGTTCAACCAAAACAAAACCAGACCAGGTGAACCGCAACTTGCAACGAAACAAAACATATTTTGGATGGTTGCAAGTTTGTGAGAGGCGAGAGGAATGTCCTTTCCCATCTGCACTGGGTGGTCTGCCATGTACTACAATGACCTTTGTTAAATGACAGCATCAAGAGTATTCATTGTTCAGAAGCCAAAGACGGAAGACAAGACCAAAACAAGTTCATATAGCCAAAAACACGACTGAATTGTTCTATCGTTGATCCAATTTTTTGTTTTTGAAGCGCCAGAATTGTAACTAGTTTCTCAACTCAATAGATTCACCTAGACTCAAAAACTGATGAAGTTGAATGGTTTCCTTACCTATCTCAACCACCATCACTTCTTGAACTATGCTTTTCATGTCGATCAATACTCTGATCAAATTCCATCAAAAGTCTTATATCTGTCATTCTTGTCATTCTACGAGCGTGCCAATTTGATTGGTTCAGGAATCAGATGCATCATGAGTTGTACATCTCTTGATCTACATATCTCTATTGCTAGAAGACTCTCGGAATGAATCCAAAGCATCTTTTTTATCAACAAACAAACACCCAGCGATCTGGTGTTTTTCCAACTCAATCATCAATCTTAACTATGTATGAGGTTATGACACTCCATATGTAGTGCTTTCATGGAGCATCTATTCCTGCTAGTCCTTGCTAGTCTTTCTTGCTGCACTCAATAAATCATTGTGTACAGTCTTGCTTTGTCATACCTTAGAAGATAGTCAAAGAATACCAGAACGGATGACATTACGCTGGAAAGCTTTTGGACAAGCAAAATCCAAAATAAATTTTGGTTTTGATTTGATTGCGTTTTGAATTGCGGTTTGTCAATTGCGGTTGGTTTCGTTTTGGTAGGGTTGCAACGCAACGAAATATACCGAGATTTTGGTGTGTTTTGTTGCGAATTGGGTGTTGATGCAATCTTGAAACTTCCCAATCTTCTTATTGATATCATTTAACTCTTGAAGCTGTGGAGTTTAACGTACTGTAGTCAATGGAGTGAGAGACTAAAGGGGTGTCGATTTTGGAAGGGTTTTGGATTGAATAAATCGATGAGTATTGAGTGATGTGGTTTAATGAATAGTGTGTGGTTGACAATAGTGGAATGTTGGCTGACCCAGCTCCAGTAGCTGGGAGTGTAGTTGAAAAAAACCCTGACACCAAATTCGGAGCAAAAGACACTGCGCACGTGGTTTTGACTATCCAGGTAGTTAAACGGCAGCGCCTGGCGCTGCGCGTTTTTTTCTACACTGCGAGGCAGGCTTGATTAGACTGGAATTTGGTTCAACACCTATTTCTACTTGAATTCCTTTTGTCTTACTTCTTTTTCTCTTTTTCTTTTCTTTGAAGAAGTCTTCTTCTTGCTCTTGCTTAATTTGGATGGTTCTACCTTTGCCATCTTTTTGAGTTTCTTAATCTGGCTTTTTGCATTCGCTAGTTCTTTTCTCAGTTGCAGCTTTCTTTTTTGTTTTCAATCTGTAATCAATCAAACAGAGTTTCAGCAATTTTGTTTGTGTTCTTTAAATGTTATTTCCGACTCTGATGTATATAATTTTTGTAGATTATTAACGCCGGTGGACCTCTTACTGTCTTGCAGGTATTTCATCTTCTGCGCTCTTTGCAGGTATTTGATCATCTGTGCCTTGTAGGCTGGCCATGTAGGCAGAGTTTTCATAAACCTCTCTTCCCGTTTAACGGGGCGCTCTACCTTTGGGACCCAAGGTCTTTTGATTGTATAGGATTTGGGAGTGTTTGAATGAATACAGGAAGGGGTTCTTTTATTGGGTGTGAAGGAATGAAGAAAGAAATTTAAAAAAGGAATGAAAGGGTTGTTGGAAAGAGGTAAAGGAATGAGAGTGTTGTGTGGAAGAAGACTGAGGTATGGAAGGTTTGGAAGAGAGGTACTATAGTATTTTGAAGTTCCTGATAGTTTCTTTTTCATAAACTCAAATTGTTCTTACCTTTCTTTGACTTCTTTCCCGAATTGTCTGATTTGTCTTCCAACTCTGAACTTTCATTGCTACTTTCTGAGTCTGATTCTGAAGTTGAAGAGGAATTGTCTGTATCTTCACTACTTTCTCCTCTGCTGTTTGAAGATCCTAAGGAAGGTGAGGAGTGTCTTTGCTTCTTCTGTTCTTGTCTTGAGGTAAGTTCTTCCTCCGGGTTTTCTGAGACGTTATCACCGTTTGAGTTCTCTTCCTTGCCGTCTGACGATGAACCTGCATCTAAGAATTTGTTTGGGAATTCATCTACATCTGAAGAAGAGTTCTGAGTGCTTTCTTTAGGAATTCAAACTTGCGTATTTGGTATTACAACTGATGGAAATGGTAATGGAACATGTCCAATGTAGGTTTGTGGTGGTTTGCCAGTGACTTTTGGTTTGCAGATAGGGTTTGAGCTGTATTGGTTAGGGAATTTACTGGTTCTACTCTGTTGATATCTTCATAGTTCAGTACTTGGCCTTCTTCTGTCAAGGTTCCCGTCAATCTTACTCCCAATGGGCTTGCTTCTTGATTGTTGATGTTGTTCATTTCTACCATTTGTTCTTCATCTGTGTCTAAACCTTGCACTCTTATACTAGCTCTGATTGCTCTTGATGCTGCTGTCTTGTTTCTTTGTCCGTTATTTATCATATGTACTGCTTGTGTCGATTCTAGCTATTTCACCTTGGGCAGTAGGACGATTTTGAACCAACAATAATGACTCTTGGAATTTTTAAATAGGTGGATAGAGGAATTAAAGAAACTAGTTAAATGGCGAGTAATAACTGAGTGGTGAAAGGGAATAGATAATTAGATAAGTGTTTATTTATGATTATGATTTTTTGGGATTTTTAGTTTTCTAGGAATTGAAATGATTTTTGGTTAATAGTTTGATGCTGCAATTAATTAGTTTATAAATAATTGTTAGTTAATAATTTGATGCTGTAATTGATAAGTTTTATTGATAATAATAAGGATTTGAAAAGATAGATAGTATGATGGGATTTACTAGATGGAATCCTTTCAGAGTGTGAGGGAATCTGGGGCAGCGCAGAGCTAGAGTCATCTCCTTTGTATACAGTGACGACTCTTTTCCGTCAGTGCGCTGAAGTGCCCAGAGTCATTTGACATGACTCTTCTGGCACTACCTTCTCACATCTATTTCCCTTTCTGTCATACTCTCTACACAAAGTTACTTGTGTCATGGACTAGCCTTGCATTTTGTGCCTCAGGCAAGGAGCAAACCATTTGCAAAAAGACCAACACAACAATCTAAAAGTCTACATATACCCCCAACTGCAAAAAAGTCCTTCACCAAGAGTTGCCATGTACAAGGTCATACAAGTTTGAAAAATCAATGCAATTTCCTCATCGTCATCTAAGGCATTGTGAAGTACTCTAGACCTTCTCAAACGTGCCTTGAGGATGGAGAACACTTTCTCAATAGGGTTGAGGTCCGGGAGGTAAGCCGGGAGGTATACCAAATGCACACCTCAAGCCTCGCAGAGCTCAGCCACACAACCGTTGTGGTGAATTGGTACGTTGTTCATCAAGAGGACAATGTTCCAGGCTGGCCACGGATTCATAGCCGGTAACTGGAGCAATTGAAAAACAGATTGGCATCAATGTGTTGTATCAGGAGACAAAAATATGCACGCAAAGTGCTTACCAGTCCATGCTCAAGATACTCCTCAAAATTAATCCTGGAGTATCCTCCCGACTGAATCTTGCACACCACCACACTGTCTGTTGATATTGCGGGTAAGACAGACCAACAAGTGGCTGTAGTGGGGCGAGGGAGACTGGAGGTTTGTTGCCCAATGGGGGCATGAGCATAATCGTGATGCAAACGTTGTTTGGTTATAGCAGTTTCATCTAGGCAAAAGGAAACAAGTCAGATACGGATAGGTCATGTTCATGAAAGGAAATTGCCTACTGGTGAACACTAAACATCAAGGGTCTATCTCTTGAATTGCCTGTATATACGCTCCCGCACCGCCATGGATTGACTCAGATGGACCGTTTGAGCTTCCTTGCGGGTCCAAGCCAAACGGTGACAGAGCTCATTTGATAGAGTCATAGTCGTGACTTCAAGTCCAAAATGCTCAAAGATTTTTGACTGAAGCTCATCTAGGTAGAGCATGGGGTCAAGTTCAAGGGCCTCAAGGACAAACTGACATTCTTCTGGACCTATAGACATTGCTGGGCCTTGATCCATGTGGTCCATTGGGTTGACAACCACTGCTCAAGTGGCCAAGTACAGGCTGTACCATTGTCAGACTGAGGCAAGGAACAACTGGATACCAAGAGTCTTCACAATCTCTCAAAAGGTCAGTCCCCAAAGAACCATCCATACAACCACAAGCTTGACTTTGGGGCTGTGGGTGATGGGCATCTGAATGATGGTTGGAAAGTACATTGGATCAATTAGTGAAAAGGAGTCATGAATATGGGGAAAGGAAAGACTGACATACGTGGAATTGATTCAAACCGGACCAAAGAAACCGGGGATAACACCACCCAAGCTACCTGATGGACAAAGGGAAAAACAGGAAAACGGAGGGAGGAGGGAAGAGAGGAAGACCACGAGGGTTTTTTTTCTGTGAGCCAATTGATTTTGCTTGCTGTGACAGGTACCTGTCACTATGGGCTTCTATCAATGAACTGTCAAAATGAATAGAGAGGCCATTATGACAGGTCACTCAACCTGTCACTACAGTGAGATTCCTTTATAAGCATGGTGATGGTTGCACCAAATCCCATGCTAATATAAAAAATGCTTCTTATCGGAACAGACCTAATAGCCTATAGGAGCATAAAACGTGCTCAAAATTATGCTATGCTTGAATGTCATGCTTGGCACTTGCAACTATTGAAAAATATGTACTACAGAAACCTAGAAGCAAAAATTGACAGACAGTTTTTCAATTGATCTTGGCTTTTCTACTCAATGCAGCCTAATTTACTCCACTTCACCTACCTTTCTTCTCCTTTCTTGCATCACATAGAAGCATAAACACGTGAAAAAATCATGTTATGCTTCTTTTTTCATGCTTCACATGAAATTATACAAGCATATCAGTCAAAACCTGAAGCATATGCTTAAAATGCTTATAAATCCGAATTTACTGCCCACCAAAAATGGTCACATCATTTTTGATGCTTATCAAAAAATATGCTTGTAAAGGCAATGCTTAAAAAGGAATCCCACTGTATGAGCTTCTATCCCAGAAATGTCAAAATGAATAGAGAGGCCATTATGACAGTTCACTCACGACCTGTCACGGAAGCAAATTTGAAATCAAAATTTTAAACCTTTTGGACATGGTTCCCCAACGGTCAGATGAAGCAAAATATGCCAAAAAACTTTTTAGTACAAGCTGAATATCTACAACAGTGTAAACCACACACAGACTTGATGGACGCGTGTGGATGTGGATGGCTAGGAGAAGCTGACTCAGTCAGGCTCGTAAGAGTGTCCATGTGCGAGTCTCATAACATAGAGTATGGCTCTGAGTAGCCGCTGGTGTAAGTTTGGGCTCAAAAAACATGCAAACTTCCAAGTACTTGCACAGAATCAAGTACAGATATCCCATGTCAACTAAAGAACGCTGAGGAGAATAATCTTTCCATGACATTTTCGCAAACCGGGCTACACAACTTTCATTTACAGGAACCGACAAAATAAAAAATTAGTAGGAACAAGACTACACATTCTTCTTCGCGGTGGTGATTGGCTGTGTACAGCCTTTGCAAACTACGAGAACCAATTGAAAACCCAACAAGGTTGATGCATTAGGCAACATTGCTATGACGGCTCTGGTGATTAATAGCCTGAAACTCACCTGGCGGGGAGACTAGCTTCTCGCATTCATAGGCCGCAAACGTGGGGGATGTTTGATGACAGGCTTCAAATTTCGTCGCAGATCAAAGGATTCAAGATGGAATCAGTCATTGAATCAAAGTTCACGATAAATTGTATGATGCAGGTTGCCGTCCATGTCACTCACAAATCTTGCCTTTGGGTACAAAATTGCCTGCCGCATCGGTCTCCAGTTGAAACCAGTCACAGGGTTGAACACCATTTTCTTTGCTCGGTTCCACGGCTCTCTTGTGGCCGGATGATCTTTTAGTTGGATTTTTGAGAACACCGGGCAAAAATCGGCATTTGGAAGCATATACACGTGTGGCTTCTAAAAAAGAAAGAAGGTGTAAGATTGCATCTTTCATTTTCAAGCGACACAAAGCGCCGACAGCTCACCCTGGGTTTCAGTGCCAATTTGGCATGAGGTACAAGCGTTGTACACGCCATTCAAATCTATACAATCTGATAGTTTCATCATGAGATGGAGAGAATGAAGATTAGTCACTTGAACTCTGGATGGATGTTTAGGAATCGGTTTACCAGAGTAATCGGCTTGGCGCTGCCATTGCGCCTTGCAAGTCGCCGTGGTTGAGTCGCTGACGGCTGTTGGCTTGGTGCTTTGAGCGGAGGTGATCGGAGATGAGCACAGGGATAGAGCGAGGAAAAGCAAGACAATGGTGCTGGTATGAATTCTAAACATCGTGACTTGGAGATTGATCTACTAAGTTTTCACGAAGCTCTTATGTATACAAAATGAGGTGATGTCAGTGATGAGTGTTTGAACACGACGAATCGTCCACCAAATGGAGACAGGTGAGTGTTTGTACGACAAAGAAAGGCTATAAACAAGATAAACGAAATACTGCAGTGAGAGAGCGATGGTTTGAGGCTCTTTACTCTTTTGAATATGGCAAGGTCCTTCTTGTAGTGCCCCCACAGAACGCTAACGCTAAGCGAACAGAACAGAACCAGACGCTTTCCAGTCTGTATGAGTTGAAGGTGAGAGGGTCTCATAAGGGTCTTCAGCGTTTCACTTTGACGCTTCTTAATCACTCGCCCTGGTGGAGAAAAAGTGCGTTGATGAAGCGTGGCCAGGATAGTATGAGCCTCAATGAAAGAAAACCAGGCTATTGCACCCTTCATAGCCTTGCGGAACGTCCATGTAGATGTGATTTGACGTCTCGTCGTTCAGCTTGATAATGGCAATATAAGATAATGAATACACGAGGCATTTCATAACGCGTGCTTTAAGTTCGAGGCTTCTCCTCTGAGGCTCCCGCCCTATCGCGAAACCTCTGCTTCAAGGCTTCCTGCGTGGACCCTTCTAGCTATTATTAAGTGAATTAAATGAAGGATCATGCAAATTATGCCACAGGAAGCTCCTTGCAATGCTGATCCACAAATCAAAAGATTCTTGGATAGCACCGAAAATCTTCGTCCTGTGTTGTTAGCTCCAATTCCCCCCAAATCACGAGTTGGAATTGATGCAATATTATAAATTGTGAGAAGAAATATTGATGAGTCTCTGATAAATCCAGCACAGGAGATGCCACATCAAACACTTCCGAGAGATCCAATCATATTGTGTCACTCAACTTTGCCTGCCCGAGGTATATACCGGCTCCTTCTTCAATACCCATATTTGTTGTTGTTGATTATGCTGGAGGTAAGAGATCTTTTCTCTATCTGATTATTCGAAGCTGTCAGAATTCGAGGCCGAGGAAATATTGGATCATTAGTTAGACTTCTCAACGAAAAATTATATCATGTAGATTCTCTTCAGCCTGAAGTGCTTGTTGATTCAAGGATCTGATGATTCAGTCAATTCAAGAATGATGTGAACTCTGGTCTAGGTATAGTATGGAGCACCAACTGAGGTTACAGTGACTGCATTTTAGCAAGTCTCAGATTCATTGTGATTTGTCTTGTTCAAATCCCTCACAACGGCCATCCATGTTAGGCTGTAGCGATTTGGATATATCATGTCTTTATTCAATCAGAATCATTTTTATTAAGTAGCTACCATAGTGAAAAAAATATATACGTTGTGCATATCTTAAATTGCCAAGGGCTTCTATTGAGTGAAATAAAGTAGTTGCCTGATTGTCTTGTCATCCCTTTGAAACAGTGCGGAAGAGCGTCATGTTCAAGTACTACCTCGCCACCATGCCTTTGCAAAATCAACAACGGACACAAAGCACACTGTCCGCCAAACGCTGAGACCTAAGCGAGGTAAAACGCCCTTGAACAGACCTCGAACCCCGTTCTCTGCGGAACAGAGATATCATAATCCATTGGGAAATGTGCCTAGCTTTTGTTTTAGAATATCAGAAAGAATCTCACCTCGATAAATGAATCCCATTGTGTTCAGAATTGTAAGTTTAGCTGGCCGTCCGGGACGGGGTTGAGCCATCGATTGCATCTCTACCCGCACTACTTCGATTGGCTGGAACGACTAGATGCGATCAGTACCTGATAATTATAGCACGTAACATGGAAAAGGATACTCACATGATTCCAACAACCCAAGGCTCCTCCAATGCTGCTACTGATTAGTTTTTCTGAAGCACTCAATGATGATTCGGCGGGTCTACCGCGTAGACTGCGGATCCCATCTTCAGCTAGACGTGCAAAACCCATCCTGTGGACGTAAGCGAAACTGATGAGCTTAGAACCCCGGAAATTCAGGCATGGTGTATCTAAATGAAGAAAGAAGTGGCAGCAATATCTAATACATACCGTGATCCCCAATTTGTACATTGCCGAAGTGTACATTGCCGAAGCGCAACGGCGTGCACCCCTTTGTTTATGCCTCGGATTCCGTCCTGCTCAAGTCATGATATGAGCAAAATAAATCAATAGGATTTGGAAGATGTCCTTGCCTTTTTGAAGATCTCGAGGAAGAGAGACATTGTTCCTTTGGCGGGACTCCCATTCGGCATACTGGCACGAGTTATCTCTGCGGTCTACCAACCACAAATTCCTCAATTTGAACAGACTTTACATGAGATGGGAGAGGGAGTTACCTACTTTCATTGTTGTACTAACGCCCATAGTCAGATAGGCTTGGGCTATGCCACCTCCACATCCGCCGATCAGCCCAGCGCTCGCAGGTGAAAGATTGAATTGCCGAACCGAAAGGGATTCGAGTTCTGCAGCGGTAAATATGAGGATGGCGCCTGCAGAGCTTGCCTCGATCCACGCCTGAAATTCATTGACCAAGTATAAGAAAATCAATCATAATTCCTCTGCATAAAATTCCTTAGTGAGAGAATGATATGAATTTTGACGAACCCAGGGTATCAAGCCTATCAAATCCAAATTCATTCACAGGTACAAAATGCTTAAATCAACTGGTTGACTCATATCACGACGGCTGTTTAACCTGAGTAGTTTATCTGGGACGCATAACTACCCCTCCGGGTATCAAAGATATGATTGATTTTGTACCTTGATAGAAACCTTTGAAGCCTCCTCGTGACCACACTTGAGAAATCGCGTCTCGCAATCGACAATCTCGGTGCGCAGCCAAATGAGTTTTGAGCACTTCAAGAGGCTGCCCCAAAGTGGTGATCTCGAACATCGACACTCCCGCGCCCAACAGCAGATTAGCGGGTTGAATTTTGCGCTGTAACGCACTGGAGCCGGCTGGCGAAGCTGGCACATGAGTTGTTTTCATGGCGATCTTAGCTCTCACAGAACTGAACCGGGTGGCGCAGGTCAACAATTCAAATCAGAATTACCAACTCTTGAATAAGATCGCTGTCTTTCCATTCGAGAAAGTCTAAAAGATGAAGGGGAATTCCAACGTACTTTAAGGCTCTACTACTGGTGATAGTTGTATGGGAATGGCAAAGTTGTACGGAGAGATGTTTTCGAGATGATGAGAGTTCAGTAGTCGAGGTGGTGGCCTGAATCCATCTATATGACCAATGAAGACAAATGAAGTATGAACAGGGGGGAAGTCTGAAAAGTTGATTGGGGGCCAGGAGAAGACTGAGTGGGGTGGAGTTGAAAAGGAGGAAGGATGATAAGGTTAAAATACAAATGATCACGAATCACTCCCATTATAAAAAACTTATGAGAATAGTGAGTTGACGGCTACTTGACAGGAGCAAAGTGGAGACAAGCGGAACACTGATTATACTTGACGCCTGGTCTTTTGCTGCTTGCAGTCGATGTTAACCCATCGACCAAATTTGACCATCAACCTTTACTGGATCATCCCCCGTTTATATATAGGTCGTCATTTTCAAAACTTTGATAGCTTCATACGAAAGCCTCAACGATTCCCTCTTGTTTCTGTTATGATTAGATTAAGATGTTGTGACCAATGGAACTGTTTATCTTTTCTATTTATGTGATCATGTTACGTAAAAACTATTCACTATTTGGTAATCTTTGACTGTTCTCATCAAGTAATCATCAGCAAGAGCCCGAGGAGTCAGGACCATTCGCCAATAAACACCAGTCAATCATTTTACATTTCATGTTTCTAGTCACTCACCCATGTGCTCTATTAGCTAGGTTTTTATTTTCCATTCTCCCTGGTGCTTTCTTGTTTAAAGAGTTGATCTGCACAAGCTCTCTACGGTTTGTTGGTGTAAAAGTATGTAGATGAACCTCAAGGATGAGACAAGTGGAAGAAAACTTCTGCGTGTAGAATTATAGATGATGTGAGATAAACAAAAGGAAGGGTAGTACTCAACCTTCTCAAACCTTAAGATAGCAGATAGGCAAACAGTTGGTTCATATCAACAATGTGAATGCCTATCGAGTTGCGGCAAAGGGGGAAACATTGGACACATCACATGTTGCAACCCTGAATGTCTATCTCGATTCTCAGACATACCGTGAAATCACTTTCACAGGAAATTGATTTTCATCGACACTACGCATGTGACTATGAATTGATACCTAGGTAGACATCCGAGCAAATCACTTATGTGATAATCCGCAATGTGAGGCTCGCTGTTTGGTTCCTCGCAAGCGCATTCAGGACTTGCAAAAAATCTCCGTGAGCACAATGCAAAGTCAAGACTCAAGGCAGACGGTACATAGGCTCTACACGGGCTATAACACTTCGTGCTTGGTGTTATCCTCATGAGGTATGCGTGTCCCCCAATTCACGCGCAGATCAAGGGGTGGGATTGATTGCTGAGCATGAAGTTTGTTCCCATTCAAATTGCAGAAAAGGGGACTTTGAGCTCCACTTGGCCATATTTTGATATTTCAGTAAGCCGAGTTGTGATGTGCGTGAGCGTACAAGCGCAACTGATTAGTATATTGATCCAGATTTTACTCTAGGAATGTCAGGTGGTGGAATATAGGTTGTAAATTTGGTAACAACAATTTATCACCCCTTTCAGCCCAATATCTGAAAATGCTAAGGCCTACACTGTACAGTGTACTGGTGGATAGAAGATATGTTTGTTAAAGAATATAAAAGTGGACAAATACAGGTTACAGTATTGCATAGTCATAACAAGGCGGTTTGATTCAAGTCACCTCGATGCGAATAAGAACGGGAATAGGATCAACAAGGTATTGGATAGGATAACATGTATATAGGACTTTGTTCATCGTAGGCAAACCCGTCCACTATAGTTCATCGTGATCACCCAGAGGGTCATCATCCTCGTCTGTCAGTGGCGGGGCTAGAACATCGTTTGGGTTTGAAGACGATTTGGAGGCCTCAAAAGGTGGTATGGATGTGGCTGAACAAGTGGACTCTGCATCTCCTTTTGAGTCAAAGGAGCATGTCGAGGCTGCTTCTTCGGTGTCAGAGTCAGGCAAGTCCGTCGGAGTTTCTTGTTCGTCAGGTCGCATAGCACAAAAAGCAGAGCCAGAATCGAGGTTGTTATCACCAGAACATGTTGAGGCTATCTCTTCTTCTTGGAAGTCGACAGAGCCTCCGTCCAAGTTGCTGTCACCAGAGTCGGTCGAGGCTGCTTCTTCTTCCTGGAAATCGACAGAGCCTTCGTCTAAGTTGTGGTCACCAGAGCCCGCCGAGGCTGTCTCTCCCTGTCGGAAGTCAGCAGAGCACGCAGAAGCCGTTTGTTCATCAGGTCCAGGAGCAGAACACATGTGGGAATTCAGCTTCGGTTCCGGATGTGCGACCGGCTGCTGATCTGCTTTTGAGGGAGGCGCAAGATGCGTGTCGGGGATGACCGGTTTGGGATCAAGCTCGTCTACACTTGACGAGTCTCGAGAGTTGGCTTCTTTCACAGGCTCGAATATAATATCCGCTTTGGCGTGCTCACTCTTCTGAGCTTTAGGTGAGGCAGGCATAGGCGTAAACATGGGAAGAGCCGCTGCGGAAGTTAAGGTTACCCCAGCGATGGCATCATAGACCGCATCGCTAACTCCATTGACGACTTCGTCGGGGGATGAGAGATGGTCTGGGGTGGACTTGATGAGAACTGGCTTGATGCGCGAGACGGTACTGATGAGCGATAAGCCACGGTCCAGGATACGTTTCTTGAGGATGTAGAGACAGACAAGCATAAAAAACGCTAGAGCAGCGCCCAAGATGAGTCGGTCGAGAACATCAGCCCTCTGAATGGAAGTGATAAGCTGTCGAGAGGTGGTCAGTAAGTCGGAAAAAGTGATATATTGATTCGAGGTGAGGTTCAAGGTCTTAGTCTGTTGCTCTTTAAGAAAGATCACAACAAATTTCAGTCAGCAGTCGGAAGGTTCTACATCTTTTACTACTTACCAAGCATTTGAGTTGATAACACTGATCGGTCAAGCTCCTGTTTCATCAAATTCAATGTACTCTTCAATGATTCAGCTACATCAGTTGATGCTGACATGAGAGCTTCATCCGGATTCGACGATCTTGAACGGTCTTGTTTGGTGACTGTAGATTGCTTCAAGAGTTCGGAACGTGAATTGATCAATGAACTGGACGCAATCTTTCTCTTGGTTTCGAGTGAGGTGGTTCGAAGTTTAATCCTCAGACTGAAAGGCTCGTGGTAAACCGTTGCGATCAAAATGGATGAAGTTTGTTTTCGTAAGATCATTGATAAATTCACCCATCACATCGTCACTTGGTTCTGATCACCCACCGCGCACTACGCTCTCTCAATTCTCGAATCTTATCAAGAGCTTGAGCGCATTGATTGTCATCTTCACATTCATCACCCAAAACTTCGGCGTCCTTTGAAAAGAAGAGTACAATTGATCAGTACGGAAAATCAGCTAGCTTGGGTTGATACTCGAGAGATTAGACTGACATCTAATTTCCGATCGAGGTATGTAAATTCATCACGGCCAAATGAAGCTTGAGTATCGAAATCTTCTGAAGTAGTTGATGAAACAATAGAAGGTATCAGATGAGATTCGATATGATCTAAAGAAGCAAGAATGCTAATGATTAGGCTTTGAAGATCTGAAGGAAGTGGTGTATCCATGGAGTGGTGCTGCTGACAGATGGTCAACAAACTGCTCAGCAAGTCATCGACCTTCACACCATGACCACTCGCACTCTTGACCGGATTTAACTTTCGAACAGACTTAAATCAGTTTTTAGCGTAGTGTGGTTAGGTTTTTGGGTCATTACATGTAGTTCGAGACATGTACATAGGTACTGTTTACATACAGATACGTACACAGCATTCAAGCTTGGATATGGCTCTCACACAAACTCGTCATCATCAACTTCAACTTCAACAACAACATCCTTGACAATCAAACATCCATCATCAAACATTCAGTCATTCATCATCCTTTGAATATCAACTTCAAATCTTTCGAACTTTACCTTTTGAATTCTTTTCAACATGTCAGGTTCATGGTGGTGGGGATCTAGTGCTCCTGTGACTGAGTTTGATCGTGTTTTAGGTAAGTCTTTCTTGACTAATATCTACTGGTTGATCATGGATTGACCTCCCACTGTTTGTCTATGATCTTCATAACTTCTCTCAGAGGCTTGTACCTCTTCGAATCTACCTTCTTCCGCTCCACCACCTATCACAGATTCATTGGCTCTCTCCGATCTCATCCGGTCATCTGCCGTACCCGCTTCTCATGCCGTCAAATCATTAAGGAAAAGGCTCACTCATTCCAATCCCAACGTTCAACTCTTGGCTACTACTGTCATCGATATTTGTATCAAGAATGGTGGTGATGCATTTCTAAAAGAGATTGGTGCTCGTGATTTTAGTGAAGAATGTGCTCAGATTTTAACCAATCCATCTTCAAATCGTGAGGTACGAGAGAAGCTTAAAAAAGAATTTCAGAATTGGGCTTTAGCATTCGAAGCAGTTTCTTTCCTTTCACATTCCGAGCTTGTTCACAACTATAAACGATTGAGTTCGCTAGGAATAGAGTTTCCTCCACGGGATCCTTCAGCTACAGCTGCGATGGTCGACTCCATGTCGGCTCCCGAGTGGCGGGATAGCGATGTTTGTGAACGTTGTCGGACACCTTTCAGCTTCACCAATCGAAAGCATCATTGTCGGAATTGTGGCGGAGTGTTTGATGCTCAGTGTAGTAGCAAGAGACGAGCCCTGGCTCATTTTGGTGTCACCGAACCTGTACGAATTTGTGACGGATGTGATCGTACTCTCAGCGCTGGAAATGCCTCAGCCTCAAAAACAGGACATGTAGTTGGTCGAAGGAACAGTTTCTCGGGTGAAAATCAGTCCTCTTCACCCTCAAAGCTCTCTATGCCAGGCTCTCATCATCGCAGTGCCACCTTTCATGCTGGTGCTGCTGGTCGTTCAACACATCGCTATACTCACTCTACACCTAATCAGCTTCAGCTCTCGAATCGCGAAGAAGACGATCTCGAACGCGCTATTGCCTTATCACTCCAAGAATTGAACCCCCCTCAACGTGCTCCTTTCATCTCTCGATCTTTGCCCGAGCACACCCCAGCACCGACATTTGCTCAAGGCCCTTCTAAGCCTCCGGAGATGTCAACGACAGAAGGAGATGATGATCCAGCTCTGGCTGCGGCCATTGCAGCCAGTCTTAGGGATGTTGAGAACTCGTCTGCCCATCAGCCCAGTGCACCTTTTCCCGCATCTCCTAGCGAAGGCAGTCGTCGGTTACCTCCCAAGCCGGTGTGTTGCGCGTTTCAAAGTACCTTGATCTCTCAGTCAACATTGAATGAGCTGATGATATGAAAATATTTAGCCGCTACCCTCTTATGAGCTCACATCAGAGCAAACAAATGTGTTGTACAATTTTTCCACCGATGTCGACTCGGCTCTTCAAGCCGGTTCACTCAATCCTTCTAATCCAAGCCTGAGGCAATCGCATGCCCAGGCTGAAGCAATTCGACCTCTTATGATGCGTGGTATTGAAAACGCGGACCGCAAGATGCGTGCGTCTTTCAATAAATCAATTTGCTCTTCCAAACAGCTGAAGTTTTCATCATTTGCTTGATTGATTCTTGTCTTGGTAGAATTGCTGAGAGAGATGAACGACAAATTATCAGGAGCAGTCAGAACCTATGATCGCCTACTGAGCGAGCAGATCATGTATCGCACGCAATCTTCTATGAGTTCTGGTACGGTAGATCACTCCCGGTCAGGTGAGCGTCTCGCCCGATTTGTATGAATGCATCGGCTCAAGGCTAGCATTGATGATGGAATCTTTTCCTTTCAAAAAACAAGCTTATGCTCCCCAGCCTTCCTACAATCCATCCCAAATCGCGCCTTATCACCTACAAGTCAGTGAGAAGCTTGTTGTTTCAGCTCACCCGAAAGTATCACGCTAAGCAGCCTTTTTGACTTCACTTTTCAGCCCAACTTCACTCCATCTATGCAACCTCCTTCAAATAACCCCACCTTAACGAATCGTGAAGTTCCCAACGGCCCTCATCAATCTTACCTGCATGCCGGTTATCAGCCTCATGCATCCGAAGCTCGACAGATGCATCCGAATGTGCCTTCATCTGAAGGTGATAGTGGATATAACTTCAATAGTCCTTATCATCCACAAGCTTCGCTTGGAAATGACTTGAGTGCTCCTCATCAAGCTTATCCCAATGGTCCCACTTCAACCTCGCCCGTTGACATGCGACCGTCTCCCCTACCTCATGGGTCTCTCGCACCAGTTGAACACACGCCATATAATCCTGCTACTGCCCAATTCAGTCATAACCCTCAAAGTTTTGCTACCAACTCGGAGCCTGCCAAGCTGAACCCCGAATCATCTACATCATCGTATCATGTGACCAATGAATCATCTTGGATAAATCAGCCAGCTATAAGTCATTATGACCCTCAACATCAAGAACTGAGGAGTGTGGTACCGGGTTCGACGTACTTGTCTGAACCAGGAAGTCAACCGATCTCAACATCACCATCGATGACTCATGGAGAACCATCAGGAATGTTACCAGTCTCAGTTGAACGACCAAGAGATTCACAGAATCCATGGAGTATTCCTCCAGACTTTCGACCTGAAGTATCAACCTATCCGGTAGAAGAAGTTCATGCATCCATACCTATCACTACACCTAGTTTTCCTAGTGTTCCTAATACTGAACCTAGATGGACACATGAATGGGAAATGCATGGAGATATGCAACCCAATAGACAAGAAGAAGTAGGACCATTGATTGAATTATGAAAGAAAGAAGGAAAAAAGAAAGAAACGAGTTGAGAATGGCTTGAAAGCATGTTGATTTGATTTGGATTTTTCATGAATTTTCCTTCTGAATCGAATGTCATCTTTTCCAGATTCAAATTCAAAGAATATCTATTATTCTTTATTTTTTTCTTTATGAAGTGTGTAGGAGTAGATCATGATTGGTGTTTCGTTTCTTTTTCTTTTGTAACTGGCAAATTCTTTTTTTATACAATACTTTATTGTTGAGGTGTGTACTAAAAGAATTGGAGATGAAATCAAATGATGAAGAGATGTTTATGATGAAAGTAAGGAAATGGAATTCGTCACAAAGGAAGTTGACTCTTGAATAATTTGAAGAGGTGAGATTGAAGTGATTTGAGATGAAAATGTATTTTGTAAAACTGATTTTGTACAAAGTGACTTGACGAATTGTTGACAGAGTTGAGAGTGGCTGTTATCCATCTTGAAGTTCGACTGTTCAACTTTAATTTTACATTTTGATTGAATCAAATCTGGCAGAAGTTCATCGTCGACGGCCATTGATGGCTAATTCAACATCAATACCTTATTCTCGTCTTTCAATAGACGATACTTATCATCGATCATCTTCATCATCAGATCTCAAAAATGGAATCTCAATCTCAAACATTCTTTCGATCATCTATCGATTAAAATACGTCCTACTCATCATCATCATATCAATCATTTTCTTTAAATCAATGATCGAGACTCATATCGAAATAGCATTTTATAAAAAAGGTTGGATATCTGAACTATTACCACCTAATCCAGCTCAACTCTCAACCCAATGTTTTTCATCAAACTATTTAAATCATACTTACGAACCCAACACCGAATCATTTCCATCTTCACCCAAGTATAATTTAACATTAGGAACACTAGGTTTGACATCCAAGATACTTTCAATCTCACCTGGTTTCCATTTACCTCATCATGATGATTGTTATAGGTTTGGCAAAAGCTTACCATCAAAACCATTGGAATCCATGATCCTTGGATCAGATCAAACTAAATTCTATCATCTCTATTGGCGTTCAGACCTTTCGCCTATCACCGAACGACAGATCATCACCTTACAATCATTATTATCTACTCAAGATTTCTCAAGCCTTTCATCTGATCCTACCAAACTTCGATCTCAGTTGATCTTATGGACAAACCCTTCGAGTAAATCACTCTTGAATGATCCTCTACTGGCTCCATTCTTATCAAAACATTCATCTCAATTAACTTTGAAAGTCATCGATCTAAATCAACTAACACATCAAACGCCTATGGAATCTCATCCGATCTTGAATTCCACTTTCGATAAACGTGCTTGGTTAGATGGTGATCTGATCAGAGTTTTGGTTTTATGGAAATTTGGTGGGTTTTGGGTAGATATGGATAATTTGGTTTTAAAAGATTTAAATGTATTAGGAGAACATGAGTGGGTAGTCATGTGGGATTGTTATGGTAAGTCAAAGTCTCAGGATTCCTAAAAAACAATCACCACGTTTCTTAACATGCACTGATTGATGGAATGGTCTTGTGATGTAGATAAACCTTATGAACCACTTAATGGCCACATCATGCATTTTCAACAACAATCACCTTACCTATGTGAAATGATGAACCAAATGTCACAAGGAACTCCACCCAGACCAGCTTCAACAGATTGGGGCCAACACTTATACTATAAAGTATACAGATCTTTAATTTCATCTGGTGTCACTCCATTTAAAGTCTTACCATTCTGTTTAACAGATGGTAGGAGTTGTACATTGAGAGATAGATTACCTGATCCGTTTGCTAGCCTTCAAGAAGAGTCTAGATGGAAATGGAGTAAGGAACGTTGGGATCAAGTTGAGGAACGCTTGAAGGGTGTCTTTAGTATTCATTTACATAATCAATGGGATAAAAGCTTTCCTAAGGATGGTTGGATTAGAAGGATGTATGTAGAAAGATGGCCAAAAGAATTAATCAGCTAGAAGTTTGTAACTTGGTTTTGTAGATCTTTTGTTTGGTGGGTTTGGTTATGAAGATTAGTGTGAATGATTTGGTTTTTTGGTGAAGTAGTGAGGAGTATCTATGTGTTTGGAAGTGTAGGTACAATGAATGGATTTTGTTAATCATGATGACTTGTAAGATTTAGAAGTTTGTTAGACCCTGCATTTTGCATTGTACAAGAGTTTATAAGAAAAATCATTTAAAGGAAAGCAAATTGCATTTGATATTATTGATCTTCCATCAGATGATCTCCATAAATATAAATTGGATCTTGGGTATGTAGATAGTCCAAATAAGAAAATTCCAAACAGTTTGAGTCATTGTTCATTTAAATATATGGAGTTTGATCAATCTCCATACGTGCAGTCATTGACCAATCATCTTTTTCTTGCTGTCTAAAGACAATAAGATGTATTACTTACCATCAGCTCAATGGAGCTCATAATCATCATGTAAATATCAGGAGCTTCCAACACCCAATCACTCATTCCTCATAAGTAAAATCTCAATGATCATATAATCCAAACCCCAGATCAAAAAGACATCTATACAAAAGACCGTGACGTATAAATAAACCAAAAGAAAAAAACAAACATCTCATCTTTCAAGTTCTCAAAGTTATTCATTAAATATTCATTTTGATCTAGACTCCTTTCTTTTAGTATCCGTATCCCACCTTTGTCTTCATCTTTTTCCTACAACCAATCAAATCTTCCGTCCATTTTTTTGTGATCCCATTAAACCATAATCCATCAACCATACTCTGAGTCCCACCAATAAATAATCACGCCAAAGAAAAATATACCAAGTTAAAAAAATCTTACAAACCATTAATCTTATATATATATATACATAATTGTATAAGTATTATTGTATCAGAGTTTCATATAAGTTGATCTAATAAAATAGTAGTAATAATAAGAAAATCATCAAAAAGAATAAAAAGATAACATCAGTTGTACATACATTCTTCTTCTTGGTATGAGACTGATCCAAAGAAGAAGAAGAAACTTCAAAATTAAAATAAGTTTGTAATACGATAAGAGTTTTATAAGAAAAAAAACAAGTCCAGGGATTCAGGTTAGTTTTAAACCAATTCTTAAAGAATCAAGATCATATATAAAGATTCTACACACACAGACACACAACACACACAAGTATTATAAATGGAATCACTTCATATAGTTAAAAAATAAGATTATAAGACGTAAACTTTTTTGGGAAAAACACACAAAGGTTTCAAAAATAACAAGTCCAGAATTCAGGTTTGACTAAGTCTTGAAGCATCAAGATCATCTAAATATTCTACACACAAGTATGATAAATAAATAAGATTAAAACCAATTGTCTTGTAAAAATGTTTTGGTATGTATGTGTGTTTGTGAGTGTGTGTGAAGCCCTCGAAGTCTTTCTGATAATTTAACTAATCACAAGTTATATATATAATTTTTTTTTCTCGCAACTTCATGAATCCTGACGTCTCCTGACCCTAGTCTTTTCTCTAACCTGACCAAGATATTTCCTAAACCGACTCTTATTCTCCGTTTCTGATTCTCTAGGACCCGAAACCCCTCCATTATTCAATCCACTTCTACTTTGATTAGAACTACTACTTTGGTTTTGTTGTCTCGAGGTTTGTAACATCGCACGTAAGTTGGCCACAATTTGAGCTTCGGTAGGTCGATCAGTAGTAGAAGAAGTAGATCTTCGGTCTTCAAGATTTCCAAGACCTTCGAGTTGTGAACTTCCATTATTGGGATTCGTATTTTCACTAGACCCCTCAGTCGTCCTTTCACTCGATTCTTCTCCTGCAATCTTCGTTCCATCTTTTCGTGTTGATAAATCCCATCGACATAACGGACAAAACCGTGAAACATTTAATCTGTACAGAAAGATCAATCACGATCAGATTAAGTCAAGATGATGTTCCGAGAGGTACGGTCAGATTACGTACAGCCAAGGATCCACACATTCTTGATGAAATCTGTGCCTTGCATCACAAGGCAAGACACGAATATCGTCATCATCATCAAAGTCACAAACGCAAATGGGACATGTGACCGAGTTATTCACATCCCCGACCATCTCTGACACCTCTGTGACTGTTTCAGCAGGCAAATGGTCAGCTCCCTTCTCCGCCTTAGTAGAAGATGATTCCATGGCCCCGTCTATTGGATGAGGGTCATTTCCGTCAGACTCCTTTTTGTCTGGTAACAATGATGAACTCTCGTTACTTTTGGGTGACGTAAGGATGGCATTGACGGGTACGATTTTCGAAGGTTGATGATCATCATTGGAGGGAGAGATAATGGTGGTATCGGAATGATTACCTTTAACTTGATCTTCAAGCTGAGTAGATAATAAATTAGACAAAGCCAAAGATTCCAAGACGACCGAATCATCACCCGTTTCACTCCTCGTACTTTCAATCTTCACAGGATGTTTATTCAAACTTTGATTAGGTGACTCAATACATGTTTGACCACAATCTTGCATCATAAATGATTCTTCATCAACCGGTCCAATCACTGAATCTTTCTTTTCGGTAACTCTTTCGGATCCCATAGGTAAGATTGAACGACCAAACTTGACCACCGGAAAGGTATCCAGGATGGCTCTTGTTAATCCAGCAACACGTGTCTGATGACCCAAATTAGCATCTTCGCCATCCGTTTCATCAGAATCAGAAGGATGACCTCCAGTACGTGGACCGTATCGTTCAGGATGACGCATGGCCCGGATCGCTCCTGAGATGATTACGATCAGAAACCTACCCACAAAGGTATTAGGAGACATGAGAAGAAGGGTAGCCGGAATCACAAATAAAAGGACCCGTGCACTTAGTTTCTCATTAGCATTGATATGAATAGACCTTGATCAGATGAATCGATTAGATCAAGGAAGCAGCTTACATGAGAGTCACGCATCCAGTAATGGCATATAAGATGATCATAGCAAGTCCAGTGTTAGAACTACCACCTCCGTTGTTGTTATTATTGTTATTGTTCGAATTAATATTACTCTGTTGTTGAGAATTAGAGATAGCGTTCCCATTGGCAAGAGTAGCGATGAGATAGACAGGAGTAGAATTGTTAGATTTCGAAGGATTCGATTTCTGAGCTCCCACCGAGTTAGAGTTAGTGACCGCCAATTCGAATGCATTGGCATGAGGAAGTGACCGACGAAAACGAGTGTTATTAGACGATTCTCCAAATAAACTTGGAGCTGCATCAGGTGTAGATTCAGGTGCAGCGACTGATAAAGTTGAAGCAGGTGCCATTGCAGCTGCATAACCGGTTTGATTGATTTCATTAAGAATAGTAGAAGCAGAAGAATTGAGTAGATCAGACTGAAACCAATATCCAGATCCGACGACATTACTATTTGAAGAAACAGATTTAGCCAAAGTCATTGAAGAAGAATTATTAGAGATTGACTGACCTGAATTGAGATTCAATCAAACGAGCACCCTGTAAGTTTGCTGAACTAAAGACATCCAATGGTTTTTCGAAATTAAGAAGATATTCTGAATTCACACTACAAGATCTTGCAGTCAGAGAGTAAAGTACAGCAGCTGCTGCTCCACGATCACGAGCCAGAGTGAAGATATCATCGACCATTGAAAATGTTGAAGTATTGGTATCGCAGCTATGAAAAGTTGATTGAATGGTTGAAATGGATTGGATGTTTGAAATTGATTGATTGATTGAGATTGATTGAATAAGATTTAAAGTGGTCATCAGCGATCTAAGTCAGACTTGATTTGTTGAATGTTTTGAAAAGCTCAACCTACTTGATCATGGCAATCCAAGGGACATTGGCCGGAGGTTGAGCAGTAGCATTAACTTCAGAGAAATGAAGTAAAACACCTTGCTATAGAGGAGATAATAGAGCTGATGAGTTGAAGTGTGTGTGAGAGGGTAAAGAGTTCAAACTTACATGTAAAGAAGAAGAAGGTGTATTGTTAGCTTGAAGTAATCTATTTACACCATCTGAAAAGATTCCAATGGGATGCCAATTCAATTGAATAAACCAATTTGTATCAGTGATGTTAGGATTGATATTTTGAGAGATTGATTCGTTATTTGGAGTAGCCGGAATATAAGCATGAGTGAAGTAGAAGATATGATTTGAGAAGATAGTGATGATGAACAGATAACAGATGAATGATGAATTGTCTTTGAATGAGATTGAAGATCTTGATTTGATAGATTGATGAATCGATGGATTGATTGATTGATTGGTTGGTTGATTGAAGATTAGTTCAAGTGATAGATTGATTGAGTTGGATTGATGGTTTTCATGAGTTGATGATCTGATTGGATGTCTTGTTGGATTAAGTTATTGATGGTTTGGAGATGGTTTTGGTGAATTGACCAGTTTTGATTTTGATTAGTCAAACTTGAATGTGAATTGTATGCATAAATTAAATTAAAAAACCAAATCCTAACCAACTGATTTTCTATTTCAATTTGATTTAAATTCACGTCGTCCTGACAGCATCAATTACAACCTATTTTGGTCCTAGGATATCATATCATATACATACACTCAATATGCTTATATCATATGTAGTGCTCCGATGTGATATGTAACATGTAACTAGGTTTCACTTCACTTTTTTTTGATTTCTTGTTGGTTTTGATCACTTTTTGAATGTGTATGCGCTCTTCTGTTTGATTGATCCAGCAAAATGGAATCTCCCAATCATCAACTTCAAGAATTCAATCAAATCTTAAAAACCATTTCAGCTTCCAAAACACCAATTCAATCGATCCATCAAGCTTATTCATTCGCTTCATCTTCGATCTCACCTCAACATCAACTTCAATATTTACTTTCATCCATCTTAGATTCAAATCAATCAAATTCTTCAAAATCGAACTCAAACTTCAATTCTATCTTGATTCATGAAACTGGGTTTTGGTCATTATTTCATCAAATCTTATCAAACTTATCATCAGATCAAATCATTCAATCTACTTCTAAATCGTCAATTCAAGCTTTTATCCAAATCTCATTCAAATCTTTACCAGTCTTATTAAATCAATCAGATCAAGCCAAATATGTTTGTAATTCTTCATCAATCTTGATCAATTCAATATCAAATAGAATCTCATTCGAATCAATCACAGATCTCATTCAATCTATCTTGGAAGTTTTCATCAATCTTGAAAACCCCATCAGTTTGGAATTCGAAGAAATCATATTGATCTTGACTAATGAATTATTATTTAGCTTACCTCAAACTTCAAATCTGCGTAAAGGCATCACATTAGCTTCTGATCATCATTTTGTTCATTTATTCTTATCATCTTTATCAAAAATCGGGATTACTTCTTCAATCGGATCTTCATTACTTCGGTTCCTTACGGACTGTATCTTTAACATTGATCAACTCAAACGATCATTGTCGTTTCATACTCCATCACGTGGACTCGAAAAGGATTTAGATTGGCTCGTGAGTTTACGTTTGGTGGTTGTAAATCAACCTCAATTAGCTATCCCAGGTGAGTAACCATCTCTTTTTTCTTTTGGCACGAACTGCAAAACTAATCCGCTTGACTATCTATCTTCTAGCTATTCAATTATTACCATCCTTGATCCTAGCTTTGATCAAGGAGAGATCGGTCATTCAAGCCCATGTCTTTGCACCTATAGCGGCTACCTCTGCACGTCCTACTTCGAATGGAATCGATCAAACCACCAATTTAGAATCTGCTCAAGATTTCATCTTACATTTCGTTCTCTTTTCTCATCAACTCATTCAAACTTTAGTGCTTCCCTCTGATGATTCAAAACTTATTGAACATGCCATCAGCAGTATCAAAACTATCACAAGTGATCTTTTGGCCGCTAATATATATTCCCTTTCTAGTCGATTTCATTTTGAAGTCATCGATCAAATTACAATTGCATGTATAGACCGTTTGATCGAATCACCTAAAATCGCTACAAAATCATTTCAAACCTTATCGGATATCTTAACAATTGATTATAGAATCATTGAAGCTCGATTACCTCAAATCTTACAATCTTTATTTTCAAAAACCTTTGACGACTCTTCACTCTTGGTTGCCATCGATACATTTCTCAATGCGTTGATTGAATGGTTTTCAAAAGCTAAACAAATCCCTCAACTCCTCAATTTCATTCACGATGCTCTTGATCAGAACCTTTCAAAGTCTTCATTATCAATCTTGATGTCCACCCCATTGAATAGCTCAGTCACTATTCGAAAGTTACAACACGAACTTTTGTTGTCAGTCTCATCAGCTCAACTGAATCAGGCGCATGCCACTGCAAGTGATCGACTTCTCAATGCCTATCGTACCATCTTTCCACCTCGGGGGATTGATGATGAAAGATCTTCTAAAAAATCAAAACGATCTACTGAACCTACTGAACCTACTGAATCAACCATGGCTGTCGAGAATTCCCAGAATGACAAAACTCCCCCGTCAGAGGTAGATGTCGCTAGATGTGTTACTTGCAGTCACTTTTACATTGTCCTTGCCACCGCAGCAGCTCGCTCCTTACTTCATACCCAAGATCCACCGTTGGCCGTGGCCTTGGATGATACTCTACGTGAACTTACGGGAATGATATCGGATCTGTGTCCTGAATCCAAAAAGAACAAGCGCGCGAGATCTTCAGATGGACTTCTGAGCACACCAGGATTACAAACCGTCGTGGCTACTATCTTTGAGATCCTCAATGCTGTTTCCGAGCTTCGACATTCTACTACCAACTTTACTCCAAAAGACCTATCAAGGTGGCTCAAATTCTCATCAAAGGCTATGAATGAAACTTGCGAATTGAATCCAGCTCTCGTGGTACAGATTGTCAGTCTTCCTCCTTCACATCATACATGTTTGGACAAGTGATTGAAATTTCCGTCCAGGCTCAAGCTGCACTGTTGCAGATATCAGCGAGTGTTACCTCTGATGAAACTCCCGGTGATTTAGCCTCGCTGGCTTACGATGTCATTCTTCGACTGCTGGATTTCAAAACTCACGAGGATATGGATACCGTTTGGAATGGTGCATTTCACTCTTTGACCTCTAGTCAGATACCATGTGCGATCTGGTACAACTTTAGCACGATTCATCTCTCCAACTTTTCTGATCTTGCTACCACTGAACAGCTCCAGAGCTTATCCAAAATAATCCTGAGGTGTCCGCCGTTCCAACTGACTCAAGCTGTGGAGGAAAAAAATCAAGCTGCGATTCCCAAGCGTGGCTCAATTACTTTTAGACAAGTTAACGCGGCCTTAGTAAGCTCGCCGTCTCTCCATGAACTAGACCGTGTATGCACTTCAGTATTGCAAAGTGGATTAGATCTTCTACGACATATATCATCATCTTATGACATTAGTACACCGCCATCTAGAGATACATCCGAAAAAATACTCTTGGAATCTATTGGATTATTCGCGATCCTAGCTAAACTTCCATTGGATTGCCTTTCAAAGTCAAACAGAATTGAATATCTACAAAAGAGTTTAGATTGGAGTTTGAAAATCTTATCAATGCAGGCCGGTTCCTCAAAAAAGAAGTCAACCAAAGAGGATAAGATCCAGGCGCTTGTTACGAATACCAATATATACTCGATCCGATATATTGCATCTCTGATTTGCGCGACAGAAACTACTGTAGATGAATCCTTGATGAACAAAGTCGTCTCTCTTGCGACACTCTTACTATCAAAGAAAATCAATTGGGAATCAAATGATCAAAACGATGTGGTTTTTGAACTATCGGAGATTTATATTCAACAAGCGATATCTTTCATCTTTCGCTCTATGAGTAGCCTGAAGTTGAAGTCTCCCAAAGCTTGGGACGAGATGTCGTCGGTTCTTTTTTCTTGTATAGCAAAGGCATCATCTCATGCGGATCACGACGTTTCAAATGTGAAAAGTAACGGACTCGTGATCAAGGCTATAGATTCGATCATCAACTCGATCAGTTCTTCTGCTCCCAAACGTGGCGTTTCAGATCATCAAGTACATGAGTCTTGGATCGAGTTTGTCAAAGCACTTGTTCAGTGCACTGGTGAAGTCGTAGGATCAGTTTCGATGATGACTTCAACTTTGAATCCTTTTCAACTCGAGATATGTAGCTCGCACTTTCGATTGGTTCGTATAGTCGGTTCAATTGGCCTTCAAGGTGAGTTTTTGTCGTGATCGGCTCATTGTATACGTGTATCTGACACTCTTTCTATCTTCAGACAAGGTTCGAACGTATAAAATGCCCATAAGGAAGGTGATCTCTCTTTCCGAAACCTCTTCTGCCACTGAGTGTCAAGCTCTATTACCCTCAATCAATTCTCCAAATCAATCACTCATCCTAAAAGTCGTGGAAGAAATGGTCAACTTGCAACGAAGCCAAGTCACTCCTAATGGACAGGACACACTCATCAAAGCATTCCAGACTTTAACTCTGTTATATATCTCATGTCTAGTCCATACCAGAGGGGACGGTATCCAACAAGTTAACGAATTGAAGCATCAATACAGTTTAGCTTGTCGTATGGTATCAGTTGAAGAGTATTCAGAAACATTATCTGCACTCTTGGAACATTATGATCGAGTGTTGTCGAGTCTCAATATCACGAGCAGGAGTGTAGGAATGGATGATTCGGTCAAACAACTCAAAGCCACATTAGAGATTGCATCTATCTTGATACTTAACGCACCTGAAGGTAAGTCATCATCATTACACTAGATGTACGTGTCATGAAAATCTTTGCTCATCTTCAATTGGCGATTTTTTGTAGGTCTTGGTAAAGTCTCGCAAACTTATCTTTCATCCTTCATTCGAAGGTTTCAGCATCCAGTCTTTGGCTCTTTACAAAGCTGTGAGACGATTCTATGGCGTAGTCGATTTCTAGAATCGATGTGCACTTACAAGGCAAGCTTCTAATCATCTGAAGCGACATTCCTTTTTGTGTGTCATGGTGCTGATCAGAAGAGGAATGTAGATCAAATTCATTGGACGTCAAGATATAGCTCTCATCCTCGAACTAGTCCTTCAATCGCTTGCATTACCAAAATCGAATGAAGAACCCCACCAAACCTCCGATCTCACTCCAAATCAAACATCCAACAAGTTTACTCGAGAGATTTATCAAAGTTTGATTACGATCGTTTCACAACTTTGTCGACACAGAAGAGAACATATCTTACCTGTTTTCCATCTTTTGATGTCAATCTTACTTGGACTCTTAAGACCGATCTGTCAACCGGTTTACCTTGTTGATCAACAAAACGAAGGAAGATCTAAAGCTTTCTTACCTACTCAAAAGATGATCAAAGAAGCTAAGAATGAAATGCCATCTTGGTCTTGGATCGAATCTGTACATCAATCAGATTGGAATCGATTGGGATGTAATTCAGAAGAAGGTTTGTTATATAATAGGTTATTGATTGGGTTAGGAATCAAGACGAGTTCGATGAAGAAGAAGTGCAAGAGTGATGATCATAAGCAGCAAGAGGTGATGGAAAGAAGTTTAAGACCTCAGATCGTTTCATTACTTCCGGCTCTTTCGAAACATTCTACGTTTTATTTGGTTGAGTTTTTGAAACTTTCAACTGGGTTTATGGGGATTCGAATCAGTTCTGAAATCGAAAATATCTTGAAGAATGGGATTTATGTGGTTTTGAATTCGATGGGAAAACATGAAAGAGCTTCGATTGGGAAAAGGTTGTGTGAAGATTGGAGTTTGGGAACTCGGGATGAAGAGATTGGATGTCTTGGAGTAGGTGTTGTGGGAGGAATCGATTTGGAAGTTGGGAAAGAGGTTTGGAGGAAGATCTTGATTGGTTGGGAATCAAGTAGGTATAAAGGAATTGATTGAAAAAAAAATCAAACTTCTAATTGTTCGGGGATTGGGTTGGAGAGATTGGATTGGATTGGATTGAATTGAATTGGATTGGATTTGAAATTGGATTTGAGAATTGATCTTATACAGTATTTTTTGGTCTTTATATACCTAAATAGGATTCTTTTTAATTCAAGTTTGTTCAAAACATAGAGAGTTGATAACATTTGCTTAATTGATTTAGACATTTTTTGATTTTTTAGAATCAGTTTTTATGGTACACTTGGAGCGCGTTCACTTTTTGCAGTTCCCCTAGAAACTGGATCCTAGAAGAGCATTTTGATACATATGGCAAAGTGATTTTTGTGAAGAGATAAAAAAAATTGTTTTCTTGAGAGAAAAAGTGAAACAGGACAGTGTATTACAGTGTTTGTCTTGATGGTCCTTGAGCACATGGCAGTGATGGTATAAACAACCATCGACCATCATGTTGGACACTTCCAATTCCATGTGGTCTTATCAACATCTTCTTGAAACCCATTCAATCTCATCCTGTTTGTGTTCCAAGCTGGCAAGGAGTTCCTTGCCTCATTAAAGACCAAAAAGATCCTATGTTGAACTTTGAAACTGTACGGAAATCAGTATACCAAGAAGGTTTTTGACAATGAGGGTTCAATGTATCAGCCAAGCATTGTGTGATGAGATTCTTATACATTATTGGCAACTCTGAATCCAATCAAGGTGTTGGAGAACAATTCCAATGTTCCGGCGCTATGGTCAGTAAGTATTTTAAGGATAATCTGGATGCAATTGTTTCTCTACAATTAATTTATATTGTGCAACCCACTGCCGATGGAATATGTCCAGAAAAAAATTGAAACAGCCCTGGGATGTTTCCTTATTTTGAGAAATGTGTGGGTGCTATTGTTGGCACCCACATCCCATGCATTGTGCTTCCTGATCATCAACCAGCACATTGATACCACAAAGGAGACTTAAGCCCAAACATGCTAGCAGGCTGTCCTTCAATATGTTATTTACATTTGTCTATGTGGGTTTGGAAGGGTCTTATGCTGATGCTTGAGTGCAACATCAAGCACTCAAAAAGAAAGGTTTAAAGTTCCTCTCAAATTGTCACGGAATGTATCTTTGGTGTCTCAAAAATGTGATTTCCAATACTGGCCATGATGCTGTGTTAAGCATACAAGACTCAAGTAAAGATTGTGGTTGCTTGTTTACACAACTTCATTTGAACTGAGTCTGGAGAAGATGGTTTCAATGAAGAGGATATGCATTCAAAGAGAGATTATGTACAGTCAAGGCTTGCATGTGATGATGAGCCAGATTGGACTGAACCCAACCTGTGAGAACATAATAAAGCCAATGCAAAGTGTGACAGGCTTTCACAATGGATGTTTGATGATTATATTAATGCATCTGTGGCTCATTGGCATGTTTAGAGCTTTTGTTTTTATTGAAGATCTTCAACATTATGTATTACTATTATATGAGTTGTGGCTATGCAATCCATTATCTCTGTGTTATTTCAAAGTGGATCTGTTTGAACGTGTACCAAATCATCTGCATTTATATTGTTGAGAAACCTCACAGCGGTAAAACACGCTTCAGAACAGGCCGTGCAATTGTTCCACTATATAGCGGGGCAAAACCCTGTACCCAAGGGTAGCTGTATCCTGGGTACAGGGTTGGAACTAACTCCTTTTCCATCAACTGATTCAAACACCCCAGGATGCATGGTGTAGGTGTGTTTTTAGACAAAGTTATGTTTTATTGGTTATGTTTGGTGGTCATCTGGTATTTTAAAATCAATTCCAAATCACTTTTTATTATTAATATCATTGTGTACACATTAATTATACAATCTAAAAGAGTTGTAGCAATGAAGAAAAAGTTGAAGAATCATAAAAATATCAGAAGAGCTTTGAGGGGTGTTTTTGGACATGGGGATGATCTGACAGAAGTTAGGAGAGTGTCTAGAAAGATTTGAAAATTGTATTGAGGAGTGTACTTGAAGAGAATGTGGAAATCAAGACTCTACTCACCTTTGATTATAACCAGTACCATAGATAGGATTGACAACCACAGTTTGGCTGTTGTCAAAAATAATTCCGGGGGGGGTTGTGAAGTGTTGGAAGGGGTGGTCATGGCAGTGCATCTTGTTTCTTATGTTTGAATCAATTGATGGAACAAAGGAGTTGGCAGGAGTTAGTTCCAAAGGCTGTATCCAGGATACAGGGTGTTGATGCCATATTGTCCTCATACTTTCTCTGCTACATTTAGGAATTCACCATTACTTAATGGTATCACCCCGCCTGGTCCTGAAGACAAAAGCAGTATATTGTCTTTATTTGCTGAACTTATTGACATCAGGACTCTTTTGGTCGCCAATACTTGGTTGAGGAAATTGAACTGTTGTTGTAAGTGAGTGACCTGTACCTCTCCTGCCTTAGCAGTTTCAGCTTTACGTAAATGTAGTTTTGCAAACCAACAACTGTTATTTTCTCTGAACTCTATGTGGCTCCCCAGGGTTGCTCTGTCTTCCTTCTTCCTGCGTAGCAATCTCCCTAGGATGGCATATAGAACACCTTGATTACTATCAACTAACCATAGGTTCCTTTGAAGAGGAGGAACAGTTATCTGATTGTGACTGGGGTCTAGTGGTTCACCATGTCTTGTTCTTCCTTGTTACAATGGGTCACATTCAGGAGGAGAGATACAACCTATGTGTCTGCTGGTGGTTGTGAGCTGTGTTGCAGGATATGCCACACCCACATTATGTCCAATCTCTTGGTTGTCACAGCTGTAATCACTCACATAGGTCTGTCTTCTTTCTCTAACCTCAATTATGCTGCCCAAGCAATAAAGTTGTAGATGGCTTTGTTGGTGATTGGCTGACCTCTGTCAAAACCTCCAGAGTTAGTAACCACCAAGTGTTTTCATTGCCCAGCGCTTGTGGCTGCGGGTTTTCTGGCCTCTGACACTTTGTATTTTGCTACCTTGAAATGTTTAGGAAGAGGTGCTACCATTGATGGTGATTTTTTTTGGTTTCTTATTAGGCATGTTCAACTGTCATTTCTACAGGGAGTGCAGTGTCTCAAGAGGCAGGTCTGATATGGTCAGGGTGGCATGTTCCTGGTGTGCCTCAGTGAAAAAAATGGATGTTCAGAAAGGGTATTAAGTCCAAAGGGACTCTTACTGCTAAAATTTCTGAAACATGTTTAGATGAGTCATGCCCTCTTGAAAGCAGGTCTGTTGCATTGTCCTCCAAACACTCTCCTTTGCCTTATGCAGCAGTTCATCTGGTGCAGCTTGTTCTTCATCTTGATCCACTTCAATTGAAACATAGGTTATTTGATAAACCATTCCTCACCACACCCTCTGCAACTATGTTGTTGGTTTAACACAGGAATTCTCTTCCTTCTACCTCATTGAAACACAAAAGCATCAGCAGGCCCAGACAAACTGCCACTGTTTTGCCCAAGGCTATGTCTTGCCTCAAGTATTTTTTTCTAGTGAGACCCATCCTGATCTTAGCCCACACCACGCCCTTCCTTTCCAATAATGATGCATATCCCATCAGTAGTCAACACATCCCCTACCCAGAAAATTTCAAGTATGCCTGGCCACAGGATTATCCTTCTTGGGTCTGTGGTCCCCACCACCCTGCACCATATCAACATGTCTTCAAGGACTGCTTCTGGGATATGAAACTTGATGCACCCATTCCAAAAACCATCCATACAGAGCTATGCAGTGGCATTGGAATTGGGGGCCAACTAGCAACAAATGCATCAACCATCCTGCCATCTTTGCTGCCTCTTTGTACATGCCCTTCCCGTCTTCCACAAACCTTTTAATTTTCTCTGATCTTTTCCCTGGCTTATCATCTGGAATCCTAACTGTTTTGATCTTACCATCCCAGATAAGACCTAAATACTTATGTGTGTGGCGAAGCTCTTGCCACTTCTTGGAGTCTGTGACAATGCCCATCTTTTTGCAAGCATCTGCCATGTCTTTCATGATGCAATGTTTGATCTGTTGTTGGTCTTGAAAAATAGGGTTTCATCTATCCACCAGAATCCTGTGTCAGAACCAAATTTGGACAACATTACAAGTTTCTGCGAGCATCCACTGTCTGTCCAAATGTGCCAAATCCAGCCATGCCTTCAAAGGTTACCTGTGCCTCAAGAAGGATGTTGCCATCAAATTATAGCACCATAAGGTACAGCCACTGTGATTTCTTTGTCAGGATCTGACAATAGTCTTGCCCATTTGAAAATAACTAACAGTGGTACGCCTTCATTGTGTAGCATGAACTTAGCAACCTTCTCAAAATTGTTCTGCAATGTCTTGAGACTGCTTTGTCAACTAGGGTAATCACCAAGTTGACACATGGGTATCTTCTTGGCAAGGAGAGATTGTTGGTTGGTTGTACGTACCAGTTCTTTACTGTTCTCTACAGCATCACAAGGGTTTGTTGTGAAGAACACAGTTCTTGGAATACCTCCTCTTTTAAGAAAACATCCTTCCTGCAACAATTCATTGCTTTAGGTTTTCTTGGACTTTTTGCTCTGATGATTTCACTTATTTCTGGTTATTTATGAAGAAATATCATTTACCATAGATTTGTCTTTCTGGTATCCCCTGGTCAAAACCTTTCACAAAGCCTGTGAGCCCAAACACATGTGACTCTAACAGACCTGTGTCTCTCAATTCCTGGTTCCAAATGTCCCAGTTCATCTCACAGGGTCACACCTGTAGACCACTTCTTCTAATATTGTCTCACCCAGACTCTTAATTTGCCACTCTCCAATCCTTAGGTTAGGTCATAGCTGATTTTTAATTGCAGGGAACAAAGGATAGTTTTGGTAAGTGGATCATGGAGGAATTCTGGCAGATAGGACACAATAGTTTGGTTTGGAAACATCAGTCAGGATCATGGCTTGTGTATGGGATAGCAACAAATGTCTTGTGCAATAGTTAATGGGACTTGGGGCAATGGGTATGCAGTTGAATCATGCTTATCTCACTTCACACCATTCAAATCATTGGACTGCCACCCCATAGACTTGACTTTATACTCACTGGTATTTTGAACAACTTCCTTTCCCATTGGACCTCCTGTTATCATAACAGTTAGGACTCCATCTACAACTTTGAGCCCATCTGGTTTCTTTTTGCTTGCATCCTTGATTTTGGCCGCCATAGTCACAGCACTGTCCTTGTTGCTACTTCTTATCTACACACTTGCCCACAGCTTGCAGCTTAGATTCCCACTGGTCTGTAGGCAACCATGATTTTTGTTAATCCCTCTTTGGTTTTTACAGTGGTTATTGGGTTCTTCTTTAACAAACTAGCCAAGGGCTCTCCTCTTGGTAGGCTGGTCTCCAGGTCTATATTGTATTTGATTCCTCCAGGGGAAAAGAGGTTTGACAGGAATGCTTTCTTTCCAAAGTTATCACACAGCAGCTTCACTTCTTCAAGAATTCTACTTTGAATTTCCAACATGTTCACTATCTTGCCACGTGCTGTAGTCCTCATTACTCCTTCTTGCACGCCTTCACAGCATCTAAGTACAACCATTTAATCCATCAACTCCCTGAGCTCTATGGAAATCTCCTTATGGACTATCAAACTTTGGAAAAGGTAATCCAACCAGTGTCCTTGATATACCTTGAGAGCAGAGTAAGACAGTCTAACCACTGTTCATATTGAATTGTATGTTTCTCCATGGGAGGGTTGCCTCTGTACATCCATACACTTGCTTCACCTTTTTGATCTTGGACTCAGAAGGTGGTTCTGTTCCTTCTTGTGCTTGTTGGTCTTGTACCAACCAACATTTGTCAAAGACAGGTAGTGGAACATGTGCTTTGACAGTCCGGACATAGTGTCCCAGAACCAGCCAAGCAGAGTAAGGATTTTTGCAGTTGTTGTGTTTTATCCTTGAGAATCAGCCTTCTGTTCCCCAAATCATCTCTGCTTGGCAACACCAGCATGGCCTTTGCTTTTGAGGATACATCTAGGTCTACTTGGCTTGTGGTTTTGACTCTTGTGGTTGGATGAGACTTCTTGATGGTATGTGATGTTGCTGGTTTGTAGACTCTTGGTACATTTCTCTGGGAGGCACTCTGTAAACCTGACTCACAGTCAGCCTGGAGCAAGGGTATCATTGCCTGAGGTTTAAGGTTTACCCAATCTTTGTGTCTGGGTGCTTGAAGACAAAGGATTGCTTGCTGTTCATGCCTGACGTCTGCCAACCCTGGGCCAGCAACGCAAGTGTTGCGTGCTGCGCTGCGCTTGCGTTGCAGTTTTTCTGACCGCAATGCACCGTAAAATCCATTTTGAAGTTGCGGCCTGACCTGCTGCGCAACAAGATGTGTCAAATTTTGAGTTTTTTTGGGCCGCAGCAACATTTGTTGCATTACTGCCCAAAAAAACTTGAAATTTGACGGTTTTTTGGCGCTGTTGCGCCTTTTGCGTTGCGTGGCGGGCGTGGCGGTCAGCGTGCCACGCAACCCAGGCTAATGTTTTGTTGTTGTGGTACTTACCGCAACACAGCGTCTGCCGCTGGGCTTTGTTGCGTGTTGCGGAGCAAAGCACCAAAAAACACGCTTTCTGCGGTGCGGTGCGTTGCTGGCACAGGGTTGTGTCTGCCAATAAATTTGAGAGGTATTCTTGAATAAGCAGGTATGGGCTGGTACGGCTTTCAGGTACTTGTTCGAAAAGGCTCTCTGGGGTGTAGCTGCTGGCTTGCTTGTCAGGCATCAACTCCATAAATTTACCAAGAAGGGAAGCTCATTTCATATGATTTCCATTTGTGTTTGCATCATCAACACATGGTCTCCGTGGGCTGTTATAGTCAATCACAAATCAACACAGATTTGTAAGTCTTTGTTGTTATGATCTTTGGGGATCACTCACTCTAGCAGCACAAACCTTCCAGGAATTTCCTGGCAGCAGCTATGAAAGCTTGCACATGTCACTTGGCCGGGTCTTACATGGACTTATTGCAAGTACTACATACCACACATATAATTGGCATTGCTGATACATGATTGAGGCTGATCTCTGGTATTGTCAATATGCAGACAATGTATACAACAGTGTGCATTCTATGCTTCTAGTTGAGTTGGAACAAAGCATGTGGGATGGAAAGAAGTGGAACAGTGGAGTACTGTGGCAGGGAACATGAGTGGAATAACAGGAAGCAACCAATGAACTTGGAGGTACTCACTCAATACCATTCCATCATTATGTACACTTCCCTCTTCATCTTGGGAGTGTCTGCTCTCCTGCCTTTGCGTTTATTGGAGTGAGTGTGAGGTTGCCATGCACTATCTTTGATTTCCAACCTGAGCTCCACGTCTAGGATGGCTACTCCATCCAAATCATCTTCCTTGACCTCATGAACGTCACCTCAAGTGGTTCCCATGGGTCCTGCATTGACAGCACTTGTGATTTTATGGGATTCCGGGTTGTTGATGCTTGAACAAGTCAATATGATGGGCCCTTGACTGTTTGCGCCATCTGCGGGTTCACGGCTGAGTTAGAAATTTATCTTGAGCCTGCTGTTAAGGAAGGGGTGTTGGCGGCTGCCAACATTGCTCAACTCACACATGCTAAACTTTCTTCAGCTCTTGACAAACTTGCTTCCATTGATTCATCCACTTGAAAATTTGATATGTTCTAGAATTTCTGTTATAAAGAAGGGCTTTTTGTGATGTAATGAAGAATTTTTTAGAACATGAAATTTTCAATAGGAAAAACTTTTGGACTTGGAGAATTGATGATCAGATGAATTTGAGCTTGAAGGGGTAAGTCAGTGAGTGAGTGACAAAAATTCTGCATAAAAATTTACCACAAGAATCCTGTATGCAGACTGCCGGCTTGTACCACTCAGGGCTTACCCCTCAGCTCCACTAAGTCACCCAGGGCTTTCAAACCAAGTTGTGCCTTCTGGGTTCTCAATCAAAGATGCCAGCTCACAGGCTATTACAATTTGATGCTTAGATAAAAAGGACAATACAAAGCATTCACTTAGGTGTGTGAAAATACCACAAACCATAGAAAGCAAAAAAAATATCTTGTACACAATTAGTTAATTATGACAATGATTTGTACTTTTGATCAAATTTTTATAGAAGAAGAATCAAAAGTAGAGATCAGTTGATGATTAACATATTTTCCCCCAATTGCATAATGAAAGCTCTCTCCAAAAAGAACCTCAACTATGAGACTTTCAAACTCTGGACCATTCATTCATGGTTATTAGCAGCCTCAACAATCTGCGCATTGGATTGATAAGGTTCTTTTGTGATACACATGCACATCTGAAATATGTCAATGATTTCCAAAGTCTGACAAACGATCTTCGAAAAAAGTTTCATCATAGTCATGAAGAATTTGTAAACATGAATATAGGATCTCCAGATGTTTAAATGTCTTTCCCTTCTCGTAGGCTCGCTGGCTGAGAGGGAATTTTCTAAATCAGGATATCTTTGCAAATTAACGCAATCTCGGTGGACACAAGATTTGGCTCTCCATTTCACGCTTTAACTACCTTTGAGCCAACATCCAGATCATTCGTGATCAGCCGCGATAGATCTTGAAAAAATGATAAAGTGATCAGATCAGAGTTCAGAAGACCTGAAAAATGTGTGAATGCCAAACAGCTAAGGATACTTATACAGCCGTTCCACAGAATAGGCTGAAAAATCATGTACGACTACATAGGAAAGAAGAGTCTGACAAAGTGATGCACTCCATATCAGGGATGAAATAAATGTATGCGTCTCCTGTACGAAGTGTAAATGAGTCATCATTACCTAAGAAGGCTGTTCGGCGAGGGACGCATCTGAAAGATCCTTCAAAATTACCCAGCGCTACCTGAAGCCTGTTGCTGCTGTTCTTCTACGCAAACTCAACCAGACCCATTATGTATCCGACTCCCTGAGAAAGACGTCTGTAGATGTCTGGGAAGAAAATCACGAAGAGTGTTACTTTCATAAATGAGGAATGGGAGGGAATGCGATTTCAATTTTCAATGAGATGTTACCTCGGGGATGGATTTTGGCGATCAGCAAGAGATAAAGATCGGGCATTTAAACTGTCGAAGGAGTATGTAAGTTTTTTGTTCTCACAAAACCTATGACAATGCAAAGCGGTAACTATAATAAATTCTGGTCTTTGTGGCAATGCACACATCTGGGTCACTCCAGATATGATCGGCCCACCGATGATGACGGTGACTTGTGACACACGGCGAAAAAAATTCTCTTGTTTTGTTTGCTGCGGCATCTGTTGATGCCCACAAAAGGAAAACTCCGCCTAGCGACTTGAGTAAGCACGAATGCCCAGCTTGCCTTGTAGCGTGAACAAAAGAGTCATGCGAAGAAAACGGTGAGAGGCGATGGCTCTCAATGGCTTTGTTAAAATTTTACAAAACCCCAATGACGCAGCCGCTGCCGGGGACATACTTATCTCCCTGGCGAAACGCCGCGCGATGGGTCGCGGTGATCCAAGGTCGATGTGCGATGAGGTCAGTTTCTATCAGACTGATCCGGTCGACATCCCACTTTGGATACGAGATGGGGCAGTGAACCATGGGAGTGCGTGGCAAGGTGTGGATGCTTGATCGAGTTGGAGATCCGACGCTCTTTCTTTCGAAATCTATCGACTGGAAGATTATGCGCCGAAGCCAACGTGAGCTTTTGATGGGGGTCAGTGGCAGAACCTGGTTAGCTGTTTAGAATCGAATCTTGGCTTGGAAGTCTTGACCACAGCCTGAACGAGAGTAAGTTGAAGCATCAACTTGGACTTCTTCACCCAGATCAGGTCGCTAGATCTACTATTACGTCCTGTTCGGGCACGCTCTGGTCGTGATTCTGAACACAGTGCTTCGGTCATCAGGGTAAAACCACCCCCAATGATCAAGTCATCCTCACCGGGCCTGAACTCTTCTTCTTGGGAAGATAGGTAGGCCCCATAGCTTGCCGCTTGTCTGATGCGAAATCCATAGTAATGGTAAGAGGTGGATTGCAATTATACTACACAAAGTTGATTCTGGAACTTTTCCACAAAATTTCCAGAACATTTTTCAGAAAGCGAGAATGCTTCTGCACCCTGGGCAAAAGGGCATTCAAACATGTACTGTTTTTCACAAGTCCAGGAGTCAAGAACACAGTCAAATCTCTGTTCTGGGGCAGTTCTGGAAAATTTGTGGAAAAGTTCCAGAATCAACTTTGTGTAGGACAAATGTTGTTCTAGGCTTCTGAGCAAGCACTGGAAGGGATGATGTGAAAACATCCTCATTTGATGTAGCAATGGCGGTGGCAAGTGGCTAGAATTCATGCATGCTCGTCATCACAAATGGCGAGTTGGTTGATCTGAAAGAGCCGAAGAATGAGATTGTGGGTCCTTGCAAACCACCAAGTCAACCGCCCCACTCTGGTTTGACGCTCGTTTATTTCTTTGCTGAGCTTCACAAGGCTGTGTGGATGAATAGCTATGGATGTGGAAGTGAGAATGGGATGATCCGATTTGGTCGCAGGTTACCTATGCTTTGCTCTCACTCCTCCTCAGTCCGATCTGCCCGTCGCCGGTTTTTTCGTTGTCCTGCATTTTTTTTTGCGTTTTTCCCTGTTTTTTTGCCTCCGTCGCTCCCTCTTCAGCGATATCTGATCTCATGGTTTCCGGAAGCATTGATCAGTGGTTGCTGCCCGTGGCCCGTCGTTATCCCGTGAGTGCTAACAATCTTTTTAGCTAGGCTTTGATCGATTTGGCCAAGTTCAACTCATAAGCTGAGCTCCTTTGCCTGGACTAAATCAATTTAGCTAGACGGTTGTTCCTCTTAATGTTGACTCTTTCATCATCTTTTCATTCTACAATTCCATTCCTCTCCTCCCCGAAAACCAGACTACCGCAATTGGTGCACTGAGCAACCCATTATTCTTCATCTCTCATTGCACCCTTCAACTTACAATTTCATTAGTTTCATATATTGAATTGAAATCTCATCTCGATAACGTCAGAGTGGCTTCGCACCCCACATTCTAACTATAAACCCCTATAGCTCCGAAGCAACCTAGGACGAATTGTCAGTCAAGATTTTCTTACCTCTGATGTCTACGTCGCTCTTTCATCAGGGTCGAGCCTTGCCCAATATCATTGGGCTAGCTCAAGCTGAGCGAGCAAAATGCATCGTTGATGAATTTCATCGTCAGCATTCATTTTCTGACCTTCTCTCCACACTGTTTACGTTGAATCATCAAAAACAGGAATGTCGACCGGTCCACCAAGCAACATCGTATCAGGTGATAAGCTATCTTTTTCGTCGCCGCATTCCGGATATCCAGCAAATCAATACATCAGCACAGTACAGCCTTTGCCGGAGCCTCAGTTTTCACTTGGTGACCTTGAAACTCCTTCTCAGATGATACAGACTTATCACGGTGGGATGCAAGTGATGAACACGGCCAAGCCCTTCAGCCTACCATCTCTAGCGTCCATCACAGCTAATCTCACACCCAACGAGACCTCGATGATAGGCCCACATCGGAGCACTCATCACGCATCTCTAGCAAATCCTGGTCGCCGCTTCTCTCCCTTGAGAATCAACACAGATTCCAATGATGCCACGTCAGAAGAGACTTTTGAGGATGGCCGGGTGACCCCGATGATCAACTTGAGTGGTGATCGGAAGCCGAGTATCAACATTGCCAACGCAAACAGGCCACGAAGCCGTAGTGTCCGCTCAGTACAATCTTTCCTTGGAAGTTCCGTGGATAGCGGTACACCCAACGACGAAAGTGGCTCTGACAGTGGCCGATCTGACAAGAAAAAGGAGGCCGAAGACCTCGAGACCATTGGCTCTGCCAAGAAGCGCAGTCGTACACTTACCACACCCACTCAACAAAGGCGGTTGATGCAAATTCTGGAACAGGTGCGTTACCTTGTTTTTCAGCTGCCTGAGCCATACTCTTATACTCACGCTTGAATCTTGTAGACACGCTTTCCTTCGACCGATTTGCGCGAACAGCTGGCACGAGAACTGGCGATGACACCTCGGCGTGTTCAAATATGGTTCCAAAACGTTCGTATGAGCACTTTATCAATCTATATCTTCCAAGTGTATCTACTGATATCATTCTGAATGTAGAGACGTCAAGGCATGAAAAAGACGCAAGACCAACGCACCGATCCTGAACCTACTCCTACTCCTACGAACACTTACAATCGGGCTAGAGGTTATAGCTTTGGTACCTATCCTGTCCCTTCCGATGCTTCTCCCCATCCTCAAAGCCAGCCGCAGAACTCTGTCTACCCATCGGGTCTTCCGGCTTACACTCCAACAGCGCCAGCCTCGTCGAATCCAGTCTTTGATTCACTTCCGAATCACCTGTACACATCTCGACCCTTTGCCCGAGACGGAATGCCTAGGCAGCTCCCTCAGCTTCAACTTCGCAACAATGCATCCAACTCATCTCTTTCGACCCTCAATGAAAGCGCATGTAGTGACTTTGCGTGGTCAGAGCCATCTGCCGCAAGTAGCACTTGGAATGGAAGCACTGCCGGCTATCCTATCATCTCCGCTCCCTCGTTTGCCGACCGAGAGAGACTGTTTCCGTTTGGAAAACAACTCAGTCATCCTTATGAATCTGCTCATTCTCAAGAGTTTTCTATCCACAACCAACCAGCCGGACGACAAGATCATCCTGCAAGTCGTAGTCGAAGCCAGACCAATCCGGATTTCTTTCAACTTGACATGGCTAATAACATGCATCATCCTCTATCTCAATCTGAACTTAGCCATCAGAGCAGTTCACAGCTTTCCCAAGATAGTTTCCGTAAAGCGGACGAGTACGCTACGCCAACTCAACGATTAATGTCTCTTGAAACAGATTGTATTCCAGATCGTCCTGACAGCGTGGCCGACACATCTGCTTACGACAGCTTCAATCTACATGATCAAGTCGAGACGGCATCCTCCAGTGGAGAATGGAATGACGCTCTATCCCGGTTGAAAGTAGCGGATTATCCCGACTCTAGATCCCCTAAACATTCCATGGACCGGATGTTGTCTTTTCATGGAGGTCTTGAACACAGTATCTACCCTTTGAATTATTCTACTCCTGATTACACCAATGATCCGATGATGGGCAGACACTGCGCTGATATACCAAACGAATTGAGTACATCAGACTACGTGGGTGTAGGGGGAAACTCGCATTTACATCTCACCGAACCTCAAATGATCAATGGGCCAGAAGACCTTGATAAATGCATTCAGTCTAGCTCTCCAGGCCATTATCGACAACGTAGCCGATCATTCAATGGATAGAGCTTATCAAGGCTTATCAAACAAGTATATCATTATGATCAAAACCTTGCCCTTCACGAATGATGGGTAGCTTAATTCATTTCCTTTTATCTCGGATTGGTTATAACGAAAACATTTCAACTTTCTCCCCCTTGATCTTTCCCCCCCTGATCTTTTTTACTTATTCATTTAACAATATCGCATGGATCTGCTGGGTACATAGATTGTATGATTATTTTCTTTTTTATTTTTTCCATTTGATTTTTCGTTTTCTCTTCTTTAGATTGTTGTATTGTTTTTTTTCTCTCTCTCTCTCTCTCTGCATCTTGTATCATCATCGCATTCTGCATTGTTTCCTTTTTTGTACTCTTATTATCGGCATCATTTTTTCTTTCTTTGAGAGAGCACTCTATATACGACATTGGTTATCGTTATTGTATGCCTTCATCTTGTAGGAGCTTTGTAATGATTATATTGCATTTTTTTAAAAACTTGACAGTATGGCTCTTACAAGGACTTGTTCCTCACATATCAAAAATTCGCGAAGGAGCGGGTTTCCTTTAGGAAGTAGTGTGTCACAGTCAACCTTGAGCGCTTGGCCTTCATGAGAAACACCAAAACTCAAGTGCCAGAGTTTTGTAGGTCTCAAACCTCCTTCTCAAGAGTTTCACGAGTGTATCAGGATCCCTATATGTATTTATACAAATGCCTCACCAACCTTGCATGATAAGTTGATGTAGGTTGATGTCCATACAAATTGTGAAAGGAATATTTTTCTTTTGTTTTCACACGCAGTTCATCTTGTTCATACTCTTATCACACCTTATCCCGGCCGGTCAATTCTTTATCATCAAAGTTTCCATTTCTACTTATCTATTGTATGACGATGTATGCCAAACCTTCTTCGGCTGAAAGACCTGGAAAGACATTTGTTTTGTTTTTGAATCACATGGAGCCGTCAGATGACTTATAGAGATGGTTCAGAAATGTAGGAGGTGAGTTAAATGAAGTTTTGTGAATTTGATGTTGAGGGGGAATGAGTGATGAGAAATTTAGAATCGGAGTGGTGGTGGAAAGTAAAGTTGTAATAAATTGAATGGGTTTTTTATGTTATGTACAGTCAAACCGGAAAAGGTTGCCAAAAACAAAGATTTTAAAAGTCCAAGGAGGACGTGCACCACGTCAACAGGTGCTAATCTTGAGTACCGGGTCACCCTACCGGAAAGAAGCTAAGAACGGCTACTCACCTCGACTGCATGCATAAATTTTCCAAGGAACTTTGAAGGTTGGTGTCATCCCACACGAACCACACCCTTACCTATTGGAAGCATACACATCATCAGAATCAACAGGGTCCATCGCTCGCCTGAAGTGGACCTTCTTTCCCTCAACCCATCAATTTTGTTTCTCTTTGATCCATCCTTTTTTCCATAATCATTCAATGGGTTTTCGCAAGTACTCCGCCGACCTCAAGCTCGCCGCCACCAAAATGGCCCTTGCGAACCATTCCTTAGCCGATATTAATCAATCCCTTCATCACTCCATCTCACCCCGGTCCATTGATCGGTGGAAAGAGCTATACGAGACCACCAACAACGTTGTTCGAGACCCAGCTGACTATGAAATCCGTGGCCGACCACACCTCTTATCCGATGAACAACTTATTGTATTACGAGACATTGTCCTCAGCAACCCTGATATGTATCTGGACGAGGTTCAAGCTCAGTTGGAATTAGTTACTGGTGTCAAGGTTTCCAAAACTACAATTGGTGATGAACTACACGAACAACTCGGCCTGTCTTTGCTGGTCACCAGGGGTGTCCATCACAAACAATCCATTCGTGATCGTGCCCATTACATCAGGACTGTGGCTGGAATACCACCTGAATGTTTTGTTTTCATAGGTGAGTGTTTTCTTCAGATACACATCGATCTCGCGAATTGGAGGCTTATCAAGTGTGATTTATTTTTTTAGATGAGTCTGGCGTGGTGGGGCGAGATGCCATGCGTCCACGCTCGTGGGCTCCCAGAGGCACCAGGACTGTCCGAACCAAGCACTACGGCGATGGGGATCACTGGATCATCTTACCGGCTGTTGGCGAGCAAGGTATGATAGCTGGTGTTGTTGTCAAGGGCTCGGTCGAACGTATCCACGTTGAGATGTTTCTCAAGCGTCATTTGGTGGGTTCTTTCTGCCTTTATCTCATTTTGGATCGTACTGATCTCATCTGCCTTTTCTCTATTCTTGAAAGCTACCTGTAATGAACGCGTACCCAGCTCCGAACTCGGTTCTGGTACTCGACAATGCTAAGATTCACCATGGCGGCGATATAGAACGAATATGTCGTGAAAAAGGAATCCTTTTAGTTTATCTACCTGCATATTCTCCCGATCTCAACCCGATTGAGAAGGCTTTTGCGGCCATGAAACGAAGACTTCAAAGGGAGAAGGTGTGGCACTTAATTGACAATAAAGCCACTTATCTGATTCGGTTGGCGGGTCGGGTGATGACTAGGACGCTGATGCAACCTTTGATGGTGAACAGTGGTTACACCACTGATTACTATTGGGAGCAGTACAATGAAAGGTTTGATGATTAAAATGTGTCTAAGCCTTTGTGTACCCTATGTTTTCTGGTCCGCTCAAAATTAAATCGGCCTGGTTAAACCAATGTTTCAATCGTTTTTTCTCTTTTTTCAACGGTTCACTCAAAATCAAGAAGATGTTGTTATTCAATTATTTATTGTTTTATCCTGAACTGAATCGGCTCAATCATTTAAGACTATACTTCCTGTTTGATCTATGTTTTCTTTTAAGCAATGAATACATAGGCTAAGTTACACCCGAGTACTGGTGGTCATTGAAAAATGATCGAGTGTAGAGATCAAGTCAGATTTGATCTTTGAAAAAGTATCGATGATAGCGAACCAATCTCTTTGATCTGACTTGATCGATCAAAGAGATTGGTTTGCTATGTGTCTCTATCCTTCATAAGGACATTCCAAAGTGTTCTCAACTGTGGAAGTGATTAAGATGTGGATCACTTCGATGTGATCCAATGTCTAACCTCTGATTAGACACTTAGTGAGAGAAGTCCTGTGATGTCTAAAATGATCATGAATTCATAAGGTTCGGATGAACCTCAGTAGGGTGTTCTCGCAGGAATGATCGAGTCATTTAGAGCATCTTTTTGGTTTTGTTGGCAAAATCAAATACGTGTATATTTCAAGACGTATATTGCCTATACAACGATAGAAATCGTAGAGATCAAGAACGGCTCACAGAAGATCGCACACAACTTGGATAAAAGAAAAAACAACATAATCGCACACAAAATGTGATAAAGCAAAGGCAGTTTGAATGTAAAAGTGGATCTTGTTGAAAGACCTCGTTAAACAATTCGTGAAATCGGTTAAAGACCAGAGGAACGACTAGTTCCAGCCTTAGGAGCTGTGTCAGGAACACAACTTGGTCCAGCTTGACGCGCACGCGGGGTCGAGTTGCTTGGCCCGCTATGGGGGGTGGTGGTGGAGGACTTAAAGTTATAGGGGCCCTCGCGAGCAAAGATTCGATTGCAGGTGGCCAGTTCCTTTTTCATTTGTTGATAAAATAATCGGCTTTGAGAAAAGAGCTTCATCGCGATTCCCCAAGAAATTCCTAAAGCCAGTACGTCGCGGATGTTCATTAAATCTGGGAATAGGAATTGTTCAAAACTATCGATGTGGTGATTGGCCAACCGCTCAGAAAGATCGTCAACGAGGAAAGGGGCTATCCCCGCGTCAAGCAGAAATTCCTCCAATGTACAATACTTCTTCAACTCTTCAAGCTCCTCTCGATTGACCTCAATGTGATAACCCTGACACTCAGAGTATCCACCCGGGGTGCCCATATGGGAATAGTTTGAGTTGGAACCTTTGATTCTTTTGGCTGAGTGTTGTGGAGCGGCAGTCGACAGAGGTCGTTTGACATCGGTCCATTTGAAGCCTTCAAGATACATAGGTGGGTTATCTAAGTCAACTCCAGCACGAGATTCGGCCTGAATACAAACATTATCAGTATAAGAATTGATGAAAAAAAGATATTGATGTGAGCTTACCAATTCTTGAGCCCATTTGTGTAAGTGCTCATAGTTCATCTGCATGTATTTGGATGCTTCGTGTGGTTTATACACACGCCAACCCTCCCGGCTGTGATTGTCGAGGCTGCCATACTTCTTGATTAGAGCTTCAAGTTGGACTTGAAGTGGGTCAAGAGGAAGCGAATCGGTCAATTGAGAAGCAGTGACCGTGACATTGTTCATTGCGCTCATAGCTTTGAGTCGGGTTTGAGCCATCACGATTTTCTACAAGTAGAAAGGCTTTCAGTATACAGGGAAAGCAAGTGTAAACAAATAAGAGTACGTACAGTGTCAGCAAGTTTGGCAGACTTAGCAGGGTCAGCCATCGAGATTGTCATGCCGGCCTCTCTCAAAGGGCAATCCTGGACCGCTGCAAAGAAGTCTTGCACATCTTGATCATCAACAAGTTTGCGACACTTGCTTCTACTGAAAACTTCATGTCGATCGATATAAACATTGATGGTGACTGTTCCACTAGCGTCAGCCAATTTGAAAATTGCACTATTACCACCCGCCGGAGCATCGGTATCAATCGTATCGGCCACAGTGAAAAGAATATCTTTCAGGGCAATGAAAGAGTTGTTGTCGATGTCGATGATCTTGGTGGTTGGATCGATTCGATAAGGCATCCATTTTGTGATGCTGTTTTTCAACTTTTGACTCGAGATTTTGAGGGGATTCACACCCTTTTCAGTGTACATTAAATAACTGAGCTTCAGGTTGTAAGATCCCATTACGTTGACTTCCACCACCGGACCTGTTTTGAAGGAGTTCTGTAAGTTACGATGTAGAAGTAGGATGGGTAACAAGAAACAATCTTACCTTTACCTTTGATGGAAGACTCAATGGGAGCTTCATCAGATTCATTCGAAGTGACCGAACCAACATGTATCGCCTTTCCCTTGCCATGGGATTGGCTGGCCGTAGCGATGTCCGACTGCATGGTGGCTTCGAAAACTCGTACTGAGCAGGCTTGGAAAGGAGGGGTCCAATCGAGTTCGTCAAAAGGAGGAGGCGTCCAATCGAGTTCATCCACACAAATACTGCTGTCATCGTCAAGCTCGACATGATTGGTCTTTGGGTTGCTAGCCCCGTTGACAATCACAGTTGCAGTATTTGGAGCCAAAGCCGTCGGAGCTTGGTGGCCTAAGTTTGGCACGGTCAACTGGCTGGAGATCCGGTTTCCGCCAGGGTGGGCCATGCCCCTAAGATGAACAGCACATCGTATCAGCAATTTTATCAATCAAGATATGGAAATACAAAATTCTCACATCTTTACAGCACTGCTATAACTGTAAGGAGTCATAAAAGGCGGAGCACGGTGGCCTATGGATCCAAAAGCCATTTGGCCAGACATTCCGTGACTGCTAGGATTATCCATGGGTCTGTAATAAATCAACAGCAAGCATCAGAATAGTGCCAAACGAGTGTGGAAAAAAACATTCTCACCCCAAAAAGGGACCTTGGCAGTCATTTTTAGCTTGATTAATCAGCTTTTGGGCGATGAAATGGGAGTCTTGGGATGCCATTTTTCGGTGAAATAAAGGTTGATTTGGAAGTGATAGATTTGGAAGAGTGAATATGGGTTGAAGAAAAATTTTTGCGACAAAAAAAATTCAAAAGATTGAAGTGGAGGGCAAGAAAGTCAGATGGAGGTGAGCAAATGACCCCATTGATGCTGATGATTCTTTCGTCACGGTGGCTTCCATCCGGTTCCTCGACACATTTCTGCATGCAGGAGGTGCTTGAATCGTCCGACACCCATCCCAACATCCTTCGGGTAGGCCAACCGGGTTCTCAGACTAGCAGCCTTATGCATACAGAAGGTGGGTCGAGGTGCGTTGCTGTTCCCAGCACCTTTCCGGCAGAGCTATCCGGTACTCAAGATTAGCACCTGTTGACGTGGTGCACGTCCTCCTTGGACTTTTCAAATCTTTGTTTTTGGCAACCTTTTCCGGTTTGACTGTATTTGATTGGATTGGTATTGTGAATCTGATGAAAGAAAGAAAGAAAGAAAGAAAGATATTGAATTTTGGATTCGATCGATTAGCGATTTCTAATTTCTGATTTGGATCACATCTGATCACGCGTCTTCTTATTTCAATATTTGATTTGATTTGATTTGATTTGATTTGATTTCTTTCATTTTGATTTTTGATTTCTTTGATTTTAATTCAGACTTTCATTCGATTTCACTTCCATCGATCACTTCAATCAGCATTCATCATGGTACAACATCCAGTCGAACTTTCTCTCGCTGGTCGTTGGATTCCACTTCCCAAGATTCTTTACGGAACTGTTCTCTATCCATTCACTCCTATCAATCTCGATTCAAAAGGAAAGGGAACTCTCTCAGTTTCTGATGATCATCAGCCGGCTGATTCACATTCATCCGATCATCGACTTGTACCTGCAAATCCTCATCAGGTAACATCTTCATCTCAATTTACTTATTAACTCAATAGTAACTAATCCAATCTCACCTTTTCTTCTATGATCTCTGATGACTTAGGTTCCATTGGACGTGGGTGATGAATGTTATGTTTTTGAACAATACATTCCATCTTCCAACACCTCCCTACATTCGAGTAACCTCAGTGCCGGCTGGTACAGAGGATATGTCGTTAATGCTTCACATCAGTCATCATTCTCGAATCTCCCTTCCTCAGCTCAACTCGATCAATATGCCGAGAATGATAGTTTGATTCCTTATCCTCAATCGACTCGCTCGAATTTCGTCTTACCTGAAGAACCTCAAGTCTTTTTAGGAATCTTTCCCGCCGCAAATCTTCAGATTCGAGAGCCCTTGAATGACTCATCTCAACGGATGAGTACTACCTTGACAAATCTCGATTCTACGATCTTGGCTATCGCTGGAGCCAATGCTCAACCAACACCTGGACCTACTCCGATCAGAAGTTATAATCCAAAGACAGGTCCGATGGATCCACTACTCGAAGAAGACGAAACCGATCAGACTGGCTCAACGATTCAAAGAGCTGTCAATCCGCTTGATTCTCGGCAAATAGAAGCCATTCCCCGACCAGAGAAACTACCTCCACCTCTTCCATCACTGAAAGCTGGAGACGAAACGGTCTCGGGGAGGGACGAGCCACTGGTGGATGAAATCGCTTGTGCTTTGAGAGAGTGGTATACGTTACTTTTTGTTCATCTCAACAAAAGGCAATACCGACTGTTTCATATCATGAAAGAACATATCGAGGCCCTTCATATGGGTCGTAGGCAATTGCTAGCTCAGACTCTCAGCACAGAAGAAGCGGCTAAACTACGACACGATCTTGTCAACCGGCTCGTATACGGGAATCTTGTCCAGGATCTAGATATTATTGTTCGACATCCTGACTATGGAGCCTTGGTTGATACTGAAGTCGATTTCGAAGCAGTCGATTCAAGGTCTTGGATGTCGGCAATTCGAATGTACGTTTGGCAAGTCAAGCTGGCGTATCTAAGTCAAACTCTTTCACTCGACCGTGGTTTTGTCAATGGGCCTCTCAATCTCCCAGATCCGCTGGCCAACAATGCGATTTCCTCAATGTCAAACAATAACCAATCCAAACTTAGTGAACCAAATCAAGTACCTCTGAATGCTCATCTTCCCAACGCTCGCTCTACTCAATCAATCAGTCCAAAACAAGCCGAATTCGTCTCTCCAAACCCTGGCGGCCAGCATGCACTCTCGAATCCCGCTCAAGGCACTCGACCCAAGTTTTATCACGTCATGATCGACGTCAAATCCGTTTCAGTCGGTCCTTGCGCGGTTGGGGAAACGATGGAACTCTACTTTTCCTTGTACAACAAGAGCGAGAGTAGGTTCTTGACAGAAGAGTTTTGCGTGATTCTCAATCATCTAGGCCTGCCTATTCGAACCAAGTCGAAACACTCACCAAATATCGCCGGAGGTGCGGATGACATCTCGATCAAACTTACGGCTTCAAACTTGATCTCGGTGAGGACCATGTTCAAGGATCTCAGTCAACACGATGTACAAGATTCGATATTTTTAGTCTGTCGTATCGTCAAGAACGGTGGAATGAAGAGTACCACCAACAATCAGCCTCCTCTATCTGCCAGTGGTAGTATTCCCGACGGTGCTTCGTCCAACATTTTATCACCGGGTGTCTACGAAGGTGACTCGGCATCAGCAACAGCATCTTTTGAAGAAGCTATGTCACCGACTTATGAAGGAGCTCACTCACCCCAATACGCATTACCGGACTCAAATGGTGAATATAGTGGGATGACTTTCTACCAGCCTCGATTAGGCACTCAATCCATCAGACGACCTTTCGGTTGTGCTGTGGTTGAAATTAGCTCATATACATCTCACTCGAATCAGGCCTCAGGCTCATCTGGCCCATCTCTTCCAAAGATTACATCCGGCGGAACTTTGGGCTCTGGCATTATGGAAAGTCCTGTATCTTACTATCACATGAATATCTTCTCGCCGGTGAATGAAGCTAGCTTTCCTACTTTACACGAGGATATCATTGCTTCCCGCGTCAAGGAGTTTTTCGGTACCGGTCATTTGTCCAACGCTGGACCTCTCAACAGCTTTCACGGAAGCAGTAGCAAAAATCAAGGTTCATACTTGAGTGGTTCAAAGAATGAGTCGATCGCAATCGAACTACGCACGTTTTACGGTGACACCACTTCCATCATCAAGGAAAACGGCGCACGGTTGAGCGACATCCCACTGACATCAAGATTGGGGTTTCCTGATGTGGTATTTCCGGATGACTGTGAGTTTTCTGGACATGACCTCGGATTCATCATTCATGAAACAGAATATTCGATTGATGACCTTCATTGACTTTCAAACTTTATTGTTTTACGCATGGCTCAGCCAGAAACGAGATCTACGTCAAGCTTTGGTCGGGCGATTTCTCCTATTTCCATCCTGGATCATCGAAGATCATCACTGCCACCGCGTCCGGCAAAAATATCGAAGTCGCAGCTGAATTGAGGACCAAGACCGGACTTGTATTGGAACGAGTGATTTCCCGAGGATCAGGCGAGCCGAAAGTGACAAGGTACAATTCCATGGTTTATAAAAACAACCAGACCCCGAGTGAGTCCGTGATATCATGATATGAGCTTTATGATGCGAAGAAAGATACTCAAATTGCTTTCTCCTCATCAGCTTGGGGTGAATTGATGAAATTGGACATCTCTTCCGACGTCATTGAGGACTGTCACCTCTTCTTTACATTCCGAAATAGACAAGACAAGAACAATCGAAATCACACGACAGGCAACATCGACAAGCCCTTCGCATTCGCTTTCTTACCTCTTTTTTCCACCAATCAAACTTTCATCCCCGATGGTGAACATAACCTAGCATTATTCAAGTATGACCGACAGAGCGCCACACCCGAAGTATATTGCCGCGTAAACTCTTCGCTCGAGGCAGGACAAACTGCCCCAGACATTACACCGGCTCTGAGCAAGCTTCTGATCCCACTGAGAGATGCTTTTGTCGTTCGATCATTCCTCTGCTCGACCCAGCATACTCAAAATGAAGTCCTCCTCAAGCTTATCAAGTGGGAGCGTCTTCTTGATCAGCCGCAATCATTACAGGAAACATTGACTAAACTCAAGTTTGCTTCTGAGGTTGAGATTTGCAAATTCTTACGAAATATCTTCGATGCGCTGTTTGGCGTGCTGGTCTCAAGAGTCAATGCCGAAACCAAAGAATACAACGATCTTGTATTCAACGCATTGGTAACTCTACTAGGGATCGTTTCTGATCGACGGTTCACGAACTTCAAGCCCGTAGTTGATCTGTACATCGATCAACACTTCGCCTGCACAACCGCCTCGACCCATCTTATTCGATCTCTTCAATCTCTTCTCTCAAACCCAACATCTCCGCAGAACGCGCAGCCGCTTCGGTCGAGCATCAAGGTCTGGGGATACCTTTTGCGATTTATCATCAGGTCTCGAGAACTTCAGCGCGGCAAAGATCTTACCTCAGGAGGACTTACTTCAGATGTGATTGAGACGAAATTCAAGCATGAAATCACCTCAGTCTTGAATCAAATCACCGCCTTGATGTCTCTCAATTCGAGTACTGTGATTGGTACTCAGACTTTGGCAGTACAGCACTTCGCCGCTTTGTTACCAGAATTAGGCAAAGTCTGCGGACCGCACGAGCTTCTTGAGAAAGCCAATAGTTTTGTTGAATCGATTTCGGCCACAAAAGGTAAAATTGTGATATGGAAATTATTATTACAGGAGCATATCATCATGAGTCATATCTTTGATTTGCCTGATTGTCGAGTACAATTGATTCCTAAATTGACAGCTTGGGTCAAACCTCACCTTGGCGAATTCGAAGAATACACGATGATCAAGGCCAAGGACACTGATTCGACCAAGGATTCTGCTAGAGTGAGCTGGCTTGAAGGTATCCGGATTTCCACATCACTCATAGCCGTTGCTTTGGACAAGCTACACGAGGCTTTAATTGATCCTCACACCAACCAAGACCGAACAGCCTTGGCTCAGGAAGAAGACAATGTCGAATATCTCCTCATGTTACTTCCAAAGTTGCTGGATTCTTTTACCGAACTTGAGAACCCGGCGAATATCGAGGCAGTCCAAAGACTTGGAACTACGGCCTCAGTCATCAGTCCGGTTCCCATTGTTTTCCCGGCATCCTACCCATTCTCCTTGTTGAGTTCTTTGCCCACGAAACCCACTTTTGGCTCCAATCATCCAAATCAGTCACAAAGTGTTCCGTCCACCCAAAACGGTCTTGGGGAAATTGCGGCCGTGATGGTGACGATGATTCTTCTTTCGCCTGATCGGTTGCTGTCGAGCTTTTTGGAAGTAATGCTTGAAGTCGAAGGCAAACAAAACCTGACCGCATTCCTTTCAAAACTATTCAAAGTCTTTCATTCAATCCTGAAGAATAAGGTATTCCCGGCAAATTGGCTCAACATTAATATCTTGTCACATAAGACCAGTCTTAAACTGGTTCGAGTCGTTGCAAGGCTAATGGAACGAGAGTTTATCCCTCCATTTGCCACTTTGAACCGAACGCCTGTGTCGGGTGATCCCACTTCAGATCCGAATCGAGTCTTCAATTCGGAACTCTGGTCAGACTTTTTTGTTCTTCTCCACGGTTTACTTTCTAGTCAACACTTAGTCATAGAAGAATACCCACCTCAGAAACGAAGAGCCGTTTGGAAGTTGGCCGGCGATGTGAGGGGTGAAGGATCCAAGCTCTTAAAACGATGTTGGGAAGCTATTGGATCTCAAAGTTTGAAGGCTGGAGACGATACAACAACCTGTGGTAAGATTGATATCTCTTCTCAAGTTATCCAAGGGTTTTTTCTGTGTCCGTCTGACTAGCTGTTTGGTGGGGAATCACAGGCGGTTATCAAATCCAATTCATTCCTGGTATCGTTGAACTCGTCTTAGAACTGTGCTTGTCGCACCACGACGAAATGAGAACAAATGCAGTAACAATGGTACGTACTATCTCGACTTCATACATTCATTATCTGGATTATTTCAATTGAAATCGCTGGTAACAATCGCGCAGTTGTACAGTATCATGATCACTGAATATCAAGCCAATCGAGATCTGTGAGTATTATGGATCCTGGATTAAGCCGAGAAATGCGATTATTGAATCTTGTTCTTGTATGATTATAGCACGGTGGTTACCGATGAGATTATAGATAAGTTAGATAGCTTACTTGGAAATTCGCCTAGCAGTCAGAACGACGAAATGTCACGTGCTTTTTTTGTTGGACAATTACAATCTCTTTTCGAATCGGATCCGATTGATGAACATTTACAGAAACAGGTGGAGACTTTTATGCAGTCTACGAACCAATTCTTGGAATTGTTGCTTAGCATTCGAAATCTACCACCCGGTGACGAGGTCAGTTTGTGTTCTTTTTTAGCTTTCTTGCCGTTTTTTTTGGTGCTGATTCAGATCTTGATATTTCTTTTGGTCCAAACAGTTTATTGACGATCGGGTCATCGGGACGCTCAAGTTGATGTCCGTGAGTCGGTGCAAACCTTATTTTTCATCCACATCCCGCATCTACTGACTTCTGCCCTATATCCAGTTCATCCGTAATATTGGACGAAGCGGGATTTATATCCACTATGTCCACAAGCTTGTCAACTTTCATGCAAGCTGTGGTAATTATGTTGAAGCAGGGTAAGTCATACGCTCAATACGGTGAATGACTATTGCTGACTTATGCTGTTTATGAATAGTCTCGCGATGCGACTGCATTCCGATCTTCATAGCTGGGACTTGGAAACCGTGGTGGAAGCCATGCCAGAGCTTGCGCTTCCCAAACAAACAGCATTCAGGCGAAAAGAAGTGAGTCATCCTATCTGTCGAATTTTGAATTAGAAATAATTGATTACTTATCTTTTTGCCGACTATCTAGACACTATATCTTCGTATTCTGGATTACCTCGCCAAAGGTAAAGCTTGGGAGAGCGGTATTCAGATATGTAAAGAACTGCAGGAGCAGTACGAACATGTCTCCTTTGACTACGAGCGACTCTCCGAAGTTCTGGCCCACCAATCTTCACTCTATCAGAAGATAGTCAAATCGGAACGTTACTTTAGCGAGTATTTTAGAGTTGCATTTTATGGTCTAGGTTTCCCACCGAGTGTGCAGAACCGTCAATTCGTTTATCGAGGGTATGAGTTTGAGAAATATGCAGAATTTTGCGATCGAATGAATAACAAACATCCGAATGCACAAATCATCCGAGCCAATGTAGTATCAAGTGATGAGTTGCAGTATGCCGAAGGACAGTATTTACACATCACCAAGGTTCAAGCTGAACCTGATCGAAATTCGATCATCTTTACCAATCTCGAAGTCCCGAATGCCGTTCGACAATACTATGAAAACAATGCGACTAACACTTTCAGTTATACACGTCCGTTTAGCAAGGAAGAGATGCCTAATTTGGATCCGGTGATGATGTGGGTTGAAAAAAGTAAGTTCATTATTTGCGCTGAGCAGAATATGCGATTTTTCTTTACCCAAAGCAAACATCTAATCAACTCGTCATCTTTCTTTACTATGATAGCCTTTTTGGTCTGTGAAGACGCATTCCCTACGGTACTCCAACGTTCAGAGGTGTTAGAGATCAGGTTTTTGGAGATCTCACCCATCGAAAATGCGATTCTGATCACCGATCAGAAAACAAGAGAGCTCGATACACTTCAGCGGCGTTATCTCGCCCTCAGTAAGACCGGTGGTACGAAACTGAACACCAATCCACTGTCAATGGCGCTCAATGGTGCCGTGGATGCTCCAGCCAATAGCGGAATCCCGCCTTCCGGAATGGTGAGCATCTTTTGGAATCTTTTCTATCCGATATGCTCGTTGATCACACTTTTGCGTCAATGAACAGCATTCTTAAGGCCCGAGTACCTCGCTCAAAATCCTGATCAACAGGAGACTGTGCTTCTATTACGACAGGCAATCGACAATCAGACCGCTGTGATTGATGAAGGCCTGAAACTCCATCAAGCACTTTGTCCACCTGAGATGAAAACATTTCATTCCACCTTATATAGATGTAGGCTACATGATTATATTCAACAACCGCTAGTCATAAGAATTTGGAACTAATGATGAATCATCCTTTTTGCAGTTTTCTACAAGAACTTTACAGACGAAATTAGTCGACTGCCAGTTCAACCATCTACACCCTTGGTGTTTCCAAGTGATGCGAATGAATTCGATGACGGTGCCGACTTCAAGTCTCATTTTCCATCCGCTAGCTCACAAGCATTCGACCTTGGAGTTCAGAACCAAGGTCAATCTCAGTTCCATCCACCGAACCGAGGAGTCGAAAACACACTAGGACGGCCTCACACGATGTCGATTGGATCAAGTAGTATGGGCAATTCGTCACGAGCATCAGCAAAATATAAGAACGCAGCAAGTGATGCACTTACCGGTGGATCTGATTTTACACCGGGTCTACAACTCTCGGTGCCTTTTCCATCACCTTTATTCAAAGACAGTTTCATGTCAAGTGGAAGTGGTGGTGGAAGGGTATCATCATCAGGAGGCAACAAGAGTGCAATTGATGGAAATAATTTTCGGAACAGTATGACACTTGATCCTAATCGATCACTTGTACTTGGAACAACAACCTCTCATGTTCGAGCTCCAACTACTTCGTCTAATACAACAACTCCAACTCGTACAACATCTGAAGTGACGAATTCGGATAAAAATAAAAAGGTGGAAAGATCAAATACTACGACGTCTGATCGAAGATCAATCCTGGGTCTTAAGTTTGGTAATAAACGAAATAAAGCTCGTGATTCAAAGCTTCAGTAAAACTATAGATCTATTTTTTTTCTTTTTTCACTTACTTCTTATCACTCTCTCTCTCTCTGTGCATTGTGCCTTTTGAATTTCTTGATCGATTTCTTTTGGGTTCACTGGGTTTGATAAAGAAATGATCTTGAGCATCAAGGAAGATATGATTTAGTTTCTTTTGGCTCACTTTTTCTTTCTTTTCTTGGTGATCATTTTTTTTACAAACTTGAGATCCCCCTTACTCAAGTTGTTCAATTCTTTTTAATCTTTTCTATCCTTTTCATGGGTTCTATGATTCACAATTTAATTAACATCTTATTTCGCTCACCTTTTTTTTTGGTAATTAGTAGGGTTATCATGTGTTAGGAATTGTTTTCTATTCTTTCTTTTTTCTTCGTGTTTTTCATATAATTTGTTCTGCTATATCTTGACGTTTTCTTTTTTTTATTTGTTTGTTTGTGCATGGAGCACTGTATGGCAAGCATATTGCACTTCAAGCATAATCATCAGTACTATACTACCAGACTGTGAGCATGTTTGATTTCATCTCTTTTACTGATTCTTTCTCAACAACCAAGAAATTATTTTGTGCAGGATTCTACAAGATGTACATACATATTTTTTTTCGGTTGCTTTTTGATAAAGATGATGCTGCAATCTTTTTTTTCATGTTGTAATTTGATTTTTTTTTCTTTGTATTCTTGACTTGGGTAACAAAGAAAGTACATTGATTTGATGGTTTGACATAGATAACAATCTAGAAGACAAATAGTTTTTAAACTTTGTACAACCTAAGAGGATATGAACCAATAAAAAAAGAAGAAAATTCCAAAAAGTACAGAGAAAACGATAAATAAGCCCTAGATGATTAAAGCGAACCGATTGTTTGAAGACCAAAGTGTTTCGAGATAAGTGTAGGCGGGTTGGAGTTTGAACCAGATTGACCTTCTTTGAACCATTTTTGAATTTTAGCAGGTTCATCGTTCCTGAAAAAAGAATTCGAAAATATAAATACAATGAACCCGGAGTGAAAGAGATATGTAAAAGCAATGTACCATGTAACTTGAGCTCCTCGATCAGCTAGCAAGGTTTTAACGGTTGCCCAACTAAACCGAGCTAGTTGAGGATAACCAAAGACTTTATCAAAGTGGCTTTTGAGCCATGCGGTCGTGTTTGGATCTAGAAGATCAAACAAATCAAAAGTCAAGATGATGCGAACAAGGTAAAAAGAGTGGAATGCAAAAAAGACTGACCAGCTGGGTAACCAGAACCAGTAGGTAAATTCCAAATCGAGTCATCATCATCATCTTGGGATTCTTCAAGTCTTTTACGTTTACCAATAGATAATTCCACAAACATCCAATTCTCAACAATAGCATCTCTTGTAACTTTAGCCACTATACTTGCAGCACTAACAATCGGATAAATCGAATCTGCTTTACTACAGACTGTGAAATGAAGATTAGGAAAAGCTTTTTGTAGGTTAAGTTGATGGGTTTTGGGAGGACCAAGTGTATCTACATAGATATGTTGAAGAATGTATTGATGATCTAGAGCTGCTTGAATGATTTGAACAGTTGCATCAAATGCTTGAGCATTCCTAAACCAATCCAATCCAACCAAAAAAAAGATCAGTTAAACCAAAACTCAAAAAGAAGAATAGAAGAATGGCTTAACAGATTATAAGGAGATCTACGTGACATTCCCATACTGATATCAGAAGGACTCATAACTTTTACATTCCATTGGATTTTTCCAGAACTTTGGACGATCGATTCGAATAGATTACATCTTTTTTGATGAGTTAATGTTTTGGAATCTGCGAAACCTAAAGACTTGAGTTCTTCTGAAAAATCAACTGGACAAAATGATGCTGCATAAACCATTGGACCTAGTTTTGAGAAGACCAATGAAAGATGATGAGTGATTGTAGGATTGAATGGGTTTGGGTTTGAATGGGATTATTGACCTAGGACTGGACCTCTTCCTGCTTCATCTATTCCCATTATCCATTCTGAGGATTTTGAATTCGGAGTCGAGTTCGGATCGGTTTGGTTTGAACATGAGCTATAAAGGTATGAACTTGTTAATGGTTCGTTTGGTTTCACTGAAGCTGGAATCATTTGATTAAGATTGGCTGATTAAGAGTTGATATTGTATTTGAACGTGGATTGATGGATTGATTTCTTTCCTTTTCAATTCGTGAGTTGAGTGTTGAGTGTGGTTTGAAGTTGAATGTTGAAAGTGTTCTTGTGCTGATCAAAGGTCATTTCCATTCGATCCAAATTCCAATACACATGCACTGTTTCCACTTGATCGGTTACACCTGTAATCACATAATCATAGAATCCCATAATCATATCCCATAAAAATATGGTCTTTCTCAAAGAAATTCTTCTGCCAATATTTTCAATTCTTCACGTCGAGCTACATATGCGAGGTATAGATCTTTGTTAAATCCTGAAAGTTAAAAGAAAATAAATGGACCCGTATGAATTCAAAGGATTCACAGAAAGGATATTGAAAAAGCCTCAATCTCGGAATGTACCTCGCGCTTCGAGGAATTCTGTCACCTCAAGTTATTACGAAGTCCTCGAGTGGACTACCTGACAGGTTGAGAAAGATGGATATGCTTGATTAGAACCTACTTCTAGTAAAAGATGGATGTAAAATTCCTGGAAGTGATGTTGGAGTTAGTATAAAAATCTATTTGAAGTCGACTGGGAAAGTCATACTGAGGTCTTCATCTTTACTTATCTTGTCTGTTCACTAGTATTTAGTCACTCCACAGTTATTTTTGACACTTTTCAAAATGAAAATCAACGCACTTATTTCATTTTATATTATATGGAATTCTCACTTTTAATGGCTGTTCTTTTGACCAGAAAGCCGCCTGTAATGATAACTTCAAGATTAATGGAGACGTAGGAAAAGTTCAAGTCAAATGTTGTAATGCTACAACATCAAGTTCAAGAGTTAAAAAGGTGTGTCTAGTAAAACTCATAACTACCTCAAATCACCAGCAGAATGAATGGCTCTTTACCACGTCAAAAAACTAGATTTCACCTGATATATATCACCTATTTAGTATTACACTACGGATCAAAATATTCGTAATTTTTACATGTTTTCACCATCTGTTTCAACAATGTTTTCCTGATGATTTGAAAACACCCCCAGTAAAAACGTGACGTAAACATATGTGGTTACGTTGCGAACATGTTTTGTTTATCTCTGCTCAACACTTGTCGTACATAATTGTTATGTAATCAGCATGAATGCTGAACGTATCAAGTATGAAAGTCAGACATACTTGCAACATATTGCTGACAAAATCTTTTTAGCTACATCTGTGAAATGTATTCTGCACATCTCATTTACATAAGTCGTATGTTTCTGGAACATGGATCCACCCCAGATTTTAATCGGGTCTCAGTTTGATTCGATTCAAATTGTGATTTTATTGTATAGCCGCTATTTTTGTATATATATTTTTGATTCCGTGTTTTTTAATCCAGTGAGCGCGCTCCATACTGGAGCTTGCATTTCGTTTCGCTTGGGTCACGATACCATGCAAACTGGGTTGATACGCAGCAAATGTAGTAACATCAGAGGCTGTATACATTCCAGATGCGCAACAGAAATAAGAGGAACGACAATCTTCGATCGACAAAAAGTTCTTTAATGTAAAGAAGTAGTTGGAGGAACCCATAAAAGAAGAGAAAGTGAAAGAAAATAAACTAAAATAAAGGAAAGTAAAAGAAAAGAAAAATAAGATAACAAGTTGGTTCACAATCAGTCAATATTCAGTTCATGTTTGCTCCCCCTTGTTTTTGTCAGGAAGAATTATATCATCCTTGTGTGTTGTCATGATGGCTGCAAACGTGCAAGTACCATCAAAAACCTTGCGATCGGTCTCCATCACCAGATTTTTGAATCTAAACACAAATTCCATCAGCAAGAGCTCAGCGGATGGGTAGGTCAACTTGCTAACCACATACCTGGCTTGTGATGGCGGTGGTAGCTTTTTGATCCAACGTAAGCGACCATCGACCCACGTCCACATCGATTTTGGTAGGGAAGAGAAACCCCAAAATCATCAGTTTGTATTGATGAAAGGGTAGCAACTTTTCAAAAAAGGGATAATAGAATCAATTTACTCACTTATGAAACAAATTTTTCAATTTTAGTAATCTTGATGTTCCATCCTCAACATAATCATCGAACCAAACTAAAAAACCAAAGAAAATCAATCACCGATCCCTTGCCCAAACCCATCCCACAAAAAGGATCATTTTCATAAAACACTTACTTAACAAGTACATCACCATACCTTAAAACCCTTTGGATGATATCATGTTTAAATTGATCCCAAATTAAATCAGCATCTTCGAATTCATTTGCAGTAACCGTCTTGGCTTTATACCTCGATGAGTATGAAGATTAAGCCATTCAGCTAGCAAAGAGTCTCAATTATCAGGTGTCGCTAATGGTCACTCCCGAGCAAGAACCACAGAAGGTGCTTGCTTATCTGACTGCGGGAATGAGCGAGTTGGCTCTATTGCGACGTTGATCATTCGAGACGCGAGATCGATCGGTGTTATTCAGTAGTATTCAATACGCCGGATCACTAATCTGGAGAAGGGTTTGAGAGCTGCGTGGGAGAGATGTGTGAATGGTACAGATTGTGAAGAAGGAATTGAGTGGAAAGAATGGAACGATTTAGAAAAAAGAAAACTTGGTCAACATAGGATTCAAAACGAAGCAGACGAAGGCAGACTGGCGTATCTTGGTGTATCACAGATTGGATGCTTATGTTTTTTAACCTTATCGGATTGAGGACCTTTGCGGACTCAGAGAACCTGAGTCAGAAGGAAAATGGGAGAGAATGGATATGTTAGCAGGATGGCGAAAAGAAAGAAAAACAAAGAAGAAACCATATAAAAACGAGTGGAAGAGCGGAATGATGTGCAAAGAGATCTGTGACTTGTTGCCAAAAGGGAAATGACTCGACTTCATATGACTTGGTTTTCCAAAAGTCAAACCTCGCTTGGGGACTTGGTATCAGAAGCTGAACAATCTACAGCAGTCTACTCTAGTCTACTTTAAACATGGAAGCTATATAGGAAGTACCTGTTGAGTTTGTAATGGGCACGTTTAGTTTATGTTGTGGTTAATTTATGTTCTGATGAGGTATCGAGATACCTCAAGCGTATATGTTTTCAAATCACAATAAGAAATACATTGAATTTACATTTTTTCTACAAAAACACAAAATCTACATCACAATCATATAACGCATTTGTCACTGGTAGGTAAAGTTCCATGTTTCTCGAATGTCAATACTGAGGGTGTTTTGAAGACATATTTGCCCTTAAAGTTTGGACCGTAGTGTACTTTTTGGGAATAGAATCTAATAGAATACAAACTGAAACTTTGAAAGCTAACAAATATGTAAATACAGTCATTTAAGAAGAGCTTGCCCCAAATTCCCCGCCAATTCGCTTGAGTTTTGCGGGCAATTTGGGGCAAGCTTTTCTTAAATGACTGTAAATGTTACGGCAAGTTCAAAAATATGTTTGCTGAGGTCAAATTGTAGCTTGGATCTTGAAGTTGAATTACATAATCTTCATTTGTATGCGTGATGTTGTCACCAAATAGAATTTGATACAAAGTGGCTGTGATGGGTCGGGTACAAAGTGTGCTGCAACACTTGAAAAAATCAACAAATCTTGATTACCCATCAGTTGGAAATTTGGTTTTCGTATGGGCAATCCAGCTGAACATCAGGTCTTGTAGATCAGAGTGATGCTGTCAATTGTGAACAGGTGAAGCGCGACGAGGTGCACAGGCCAGGCGCGGGTGAAGCTCAAGAGGCTTTTTAAGGCAAGCCAGCGCGCGACAGACAGAGTTAAAAAAAAGTCGAGAAGCCTTAACGGGCAAAAGTCACGAGATACAGGCTTAAGATGCGAATCCATATGCCTAAAACAGAATCTGACATGATAAAAACATGGCGTCACTGATGGAACCTCCTAAGAGCCATAGGCTAGTAGTGCACTAAAGCCATGAGGATGAAGTTTGAACGAGTTCTTTTCCCTCGAACCATCACCCTGCATGCACTCAACTCAACCCACTTAGAATTGCAGTCACCGAGTCTCATTACTTCGTCACTTCATCAACACCTCAACAACATCAATCAATTTAAAAAAAGGAACTAACTCAACATTCAAGTTGACCACTAGTCTTTATCAGAGTAGAACTTCAATCATCGAACGATCGAAAGTTAATTAATCAATCAATCAAACTAATCTTTTGAAACCAAACTATTGACTTCAACTCATTAAAACTCATTCAATCAAGTATCAAGAATCGAGCTCATAAAATTCAAGAAAGAAGACCCGTTCGATCAAAAAGAACAAAAATAAGGAAGAATCTCATCGTCCTGATCTTAATCGCCTCTCATGCCACTCAAGATTTGATTTACTCACTCAACTCGGTTCATTTATCCATCCTCAATTCATCCTCTATCTATCGATCGCCTTGATAAATCTGATGCTAACTTTCATCTTCTTCACCTTCCAACAGGCTCACACTTCGATCGACTGTCAAAATTCGAACCTGCTTCCATTCTACCAGATACGACATCCCATCAACATTCGAATCTCGTTTTGTTTCTTCTACGCCTTTCCCCATCCTTCTACATCTGCTTGCTTATTCGACTGACTCCTCCTAGCCGTAAAAATCAAAATAATCACTCGTCAACATGAATTCTAATCAATTTGTCCATTCGAGTGCTCCCACTCGACGGGTTCGTACCATTCAATTCGGTATCATGTCTCCCGATGAGATCAAAGGCTTTAGCGTTGCCAAAATCGAACATCCTGAAACTTACGAAGAAGGTGGTGTTCATCCTAAAGTGGTCAGTCATCTCATACACGAAAATAAAGAAAAACCTCACCGTATACAATCAAATTCAATCTCACCAATCACCATAAATTCCAAACTTACATCTGTTTTGTTTTTTTATATAGGGTGGTCTGTCAGACCCGCGAATGGGAACTATTGACAGGAATATGAAATGTCAGACATGTGGTGAAGATGTGTGCAGCTTGTTACAATTCAGCAACTAGCACCAGCTAACACTGTGGATTGCTCTCAGATGTCTACGTGTCCTGGACACTTTGCACATATCGAACTTGCTCGACCGGTCTATCACGTCGGTCTGTAACATTTCACTTTCATCATTCATATCTATCCATTTTACATCGCATATATCTTGATCGCGTCTTAAATTTGACTTACTCTTGTTACATTTGGCTCACTGACTCGCCTGTTTCCTGTCTGTACGATCATCAGGGTTCCTGAATCGCGTCAAGAAAATCCTGGAGTGTGTTTGTGTGCAGTGTGGAAAGCTCAAGTCCGATTTAGTTGGGTTATACAGATCTTTTTTCCTGCTATCGACAAGTTGATTCACCTCGTTCCATCACCCTACCTAGAACACAGATCCTGTCCTAGCCCAGATGGTCAGACGAGCTCGAGATCCGAAACGTCGATTTGTCATGGTCCACAAGCACTGTCGTGGCAAGAACATTTGCGAAGCTGACGCAAACGACGAAAAACCGGAAAATCCAGAGGAACCCCCACGGCCAGAAGACGAACAACCTAAAGGGCATGGTGGTTGTGGTCATGCTCAGCCTCAGATTCGAAAAGAAGGCCTTAAGATGTTTCTACAATATACAAGAAGAAAAGGTGAAGAAGATGACGAGGGTGGTCACAGCTTGGCTGGAACAGAACGAAGACCTTTACCTGCATCTGACGCGTTATCGATCCTACGGCGGATTTCGGATGAAGACCTCAGGATTCTTGGCTTACATGCCGAAGAAGCTCGACCGGAGTGGATGGTACTGACAGTCTTACCTATTCCTCCTCCACCTGTTCGTCCAAGTATCGCTATGGACGGTGGTACTAGTCGTGGAGAGGATGATTTGACTTATAAGTTAGCTGAAGTCATCAAAGCGAATCAAGCCGTCCGAAAATTCGAGAGCGAGGGTGCACCTGCACATGTAATCACAGAGTTTGAAACTCTACTTCAGGTCAGTGACAGTTCATCTCACTTCACTGACTCGTCTACTCGTACTGACCGTTGCACGTTGGTTTTACTTCGACTTCCATATAGTGGCACATTGCAACCTATATGGATAACGATCTACCAGGTCAACCCCAAGCTCTTCAAAAATCGGGTCGGCCTGTCAAATCATTACGATCACGACTTAAGGGAAAAGAGGGCCGATTGAGAGGTAACTTGATGGGTAAACGTGTTGATTTCTCTGCACGGACAGTAATTACTGGAGATCCAAACCTTCAGCTTGATCAGGTCGGTGTACCCTACTCTATCGCTCGGAATTTAACCTACCCGGAACGGGTGACGCCCTACAATATCACCTATCTACAAGAACTTGTGCGTAATGGGCCGACTGAGTATCCAGGTGCAAGATATGTGGTTCGAGACACGGGTGATCGGATCGATCTTCGTTACAACAAACGAGCCGACACGTTTTTACAATATGGATGGATTGTTGAGAGGCATTTAAAGGATGGTGATTATGTGCTATTCAACCGACAACCATCGCTGCACAAGATGAGTATGAGTAAGTCGAATTGCGCTCTCTTCCTTTTCAGATGTGTTACGTCTAATGCCGACCAATCGCTTTCACTTGCAGTGTCACATCGTATCAAATTGATGCCTTATTCTACATTTCGACTCAACTTATCCGTCACTGTGAGTCGTTTGGTTCTGAACTCGATACCCATGCCATCTAAGCTGATGAGAATTGTCATAAACCTCCCTATTCAACCCCTATCTAGCCACCATATAACGCAGAGTAAGCAGTACCCGACCCTCGGGTGGGGCTATCGGGTGGATGCTAACACATTTGTCTCGTTCTCTAAACTACTTTTTTAGTTTTGACGGAGACGAAATGAACTTGCACGTTCCACAGTCTGAAGAGACTCGCGCTGAACTCGCTCAAATTGCTTGGGTCCCTCGTAATATCGTCTCACCTCAAGCAAATAAACCAGTTATGGGTATCGTTCAAGACACGCTCTGTGGGGTTCGGAAGTTTACTTTACGAGATTGTTTCATGGATCGAGATTTTGTTCAGAATATCTTGTTGTGGGTCCCAGGTTGGGACGGTGTTGTTCCGCCTCCGGCTATTCTCAAGCCCAAGCCGTTGTGGACAGGAAAACAGATTTTATCAATGTGTATACCAAAAGGAATCAACCTATTCCGAGACGATGAAAATCAAACTTCGATTCCTGTTGCCGATAAAGGGATGTGGATTGAGGATGGAGAGATCATCTATGGTGTGGTTGATAAGAAGACTGTCGGTGCCTCTCAAGGAGGAATCATTCATGTAATCTTCCGAGAGAAAGGACCAGAGGTCACGAGGGGTCTGTTTTCAGGCATTCAAATGGTGGTAAACTACTGGTTGCTACATCATGGCTTCAGTATTGGAATCGGTGATACCGTCCCTGACAAAGGGACGATGGAAACCATCACCAAATTTATATCCGAGGCTAAACTCGAAGTCGCCAACGTTATCTCGATGGCTCAAGAGGACAAGTTGCAACCTGAACCTGGTATGACCATCCGAGAATCCTTCGAGGCCAAAGTGAATCGAGCCTTGAACATGGCTCGTGATAATGCTGGTCGATCTGCCGAACAATCGTTGAAGGATGATAATAACGTCAAACAGATGGTCACGGCTGGTTCGAAAGGTTCATTCATCAACATCTCTCAAATGTCAGCTTGTGTCGGACAACAATCGGTTGAGGGTAAACGAATTCCTTACGGTTTCAAGTATCGTACCTTGCCCCATTTCACCAAGGATGATTACTCGCCCGAATCTCGTGGATTTGTTGAGAATTCCTATCTTCGTGGATTGACACCACAGGAGTTCTTCTTTCATGCTATGGCTGGTCGTGAAGGTTTGATTGATACCGCTGTAAAAACAGCAGAGACAGGTTATATCCAAAGAAGATTGGTGAAAGCGTTAGAGGATGTGATGGTGGCTTATGATGGAACGGTACGAAACTCATTAGGTGATATCGTGCAGTTCGTTTATGGTGAAGATGGGGTTGATGGAGGAACTGTAGAGTATCAAAACTTCGACAGCGTAAGGTTGTCGCATGAAAAGTTTGAGAGAAAATTTAGGGTTGATGTCACTGACCCCAGTCTGACTTATAAACCGGGTGTCCTACAAGTTGGTCTAGACAGTAGTTCACTTACACTTCAGAAGATCTTAGATGGAGAATGGGAGCAGTTAAAGGAAGACCGACAATCACTTCGTCATTTTATCTTTACTGATGGTAATGGTCGGAAACCATTACCGGTCAATATCCGTCGAATCGTTCAAAACGCTCAGCAAATCTTTCACATCGATTTCAGGAAACCGAGTGATCTCCCTCCTCAGGAGATCATCCAGATGGTTCACGATCTTTGCGAACGGATCATCGTTGTTCGTGGGGATGACGCACTTAGTCGTGCAGCTCAAGACAACGCGACTCTCCTGTTCCGAATTCTGCTCCGGTCCAATTTCGCTACTCGAAGAGTGCTAGAAGAATTCCATCTCAATCGGGAGGCTTTCGTATGGGTATTAGGTGAAATTGAAGCTCGTTTCAATCAATCGCTAGCTGCCCCTGGAGAGATGTGTGGCACATTAGCAGCACAGTCCATCGGAGAACCTGCAACTCAGATGACTCTGAATACATTCCATTACGCCGGTGTATCGAGTAAGAACGTTACATTGGGTGTGCCTCGACTCAAGGAGATTATCAATGTGGCCCTCAATATCAAGACACCTTCTTTGACGGTCTATCTGAACGAAGAGCTTTCGAATGACATTGAAGCTGCAAAAGATATCCAAACTGAACTTGCACATACCAATCTCAAGACCGTCACGGCTTCGACCCAAATCATCTACGATCCAGATCCTAAGAGCACTGTTGTTGAAGAAGATGTCGATTTCGTCGATGCTTTCTTTGCAGTTCCTGATGATGAAGTCGAATCACAAATCGATCGACAATCCCCTTGGTTACTCCGCCTCGAGCTCGATCGTGCAAAGATGTTGGACAAGAAGTTGTCGATGAGTTTTGTAGCATCTCGAATTGCAGAAGTCTTCAAATCGGACCTTTTCATCATCTGGTCAGAAGATAATGCTGAGAAACTTATCATCCGTTGTCGAGCGATGCAGTCTGGCGAAGACAAGGATGAAGATGATGATCAAGTAGAAGAAGACGTCTTCCTGAGGGAAATTGAACAGATGTTAGGAAGTATCTCTCTACGTGGTGTCGAAGGTATCCAACGAGTCTTTATGCTTCAACATAATCGCAATTACATTTGTCAAAACGGGGAATTTGACCGAAAGACCGAATGGGTGTTGGAGACGGATGGCATCAACTTGAAGAAAGTCTTGTGTGTTGATGGAGTCGATCCAGTGCGGACGGTGTCAAACAATTGTGTTGAAATCATGACGGTTTTAGGTATCGAAGCCGCTCGAGCTTCAGTTCTGAAAGAATTAAGAAACGTCATTGAATTTGATGGATCATATGTTAATTATCGACATTTGGCCCTCTTGTGTGATCTGATGACAAATCGAGGTTCACTGATGGCCATCACTCGGCATGGTATCAATCGAGCTGACACTGGGCCGCTCATGCGATGTTCTTTTGAAGAGACTGTGGAGATCTTGATGGACGCAGCTGCGACGGGAGAGAAGGATCATTGTACCGGTGTGGCTGAGAACGTACTGCTAGGTCAGCTAGCCCCGATGGGTACTGGTGCATTCGACGTGGCATTGGATCTCGAAATGTTGAAGGATGTAGTCATCGACCATCGATTACCAGTGGCCGGAGAAATCATGGGTGGCAGGTTTGTTGATGGAGCCATGACGCCTGGTGGAGGGATGACACCCTACGCTGAGCTGGGTGATGGTCGAACCCCAGCTCGGTTCGATGATGCACCAGTCCCACGTGCAATGTTCTCACCTATCATCACAGCTGGGGCTGATGACGGATACGGAGCAAGTAATGATATCTACGGAGGTTATGGTGGACAATCGCCATATGGGGCAGGTGGTGGCACTTCTCCTGGGTAAGTGCATTATCTGGACCATCGATTAGATATCCGGCTGACATTTGTTCTCTTATCTAGTTATTCACCGTCGAGTCCTTCTTACAATCCAGCCGTTAGTCCTGCATACACTCCTACAAGTCCAGCTTGGGGTGGTGCGTCGCCGTGGATGCCAAGTGGGACTTCACCAGGTTATAGCCCTACGAGTCCAAGGATGGGTCTCACCAGTCCTCGATTTTCGTAAGTTTGCCTTTTGTTTTTTATCATGTTCTTCGTCGCTCAAGAGACTGATGAACACTGCCTGGGATCCGATTTCACCCAATAGACCTGCGTCCCCTAATTTCGTAAGTTTGGGCGACAAAGCCTTTTCCACTCTTTCTCTTTTCTACCAGGATGTGTATGCTTACATCTCCCCTGATAACCACGTCAACTTCGATGACTTCTCTAGTCACCGGCTTCGCCCAATTTTGTGAGTATTGATCAATCTCTCATATCCCGTTCACGCACAAGTCACTTCCGCTGACCCCTCTTTTATGTCTGATTCACTTAGTCTCCGGCTTCGCCAGCATTTGTAAGTGTCGGGCTTAGTCCATGACTCTTCAACTCAGACTGACTTATTCTCTTGAACTCTCATGATAGTCGCCAACATCGCCATCATTTTCTGTACGTTTCCCTCATTAGACATCATCTTTTTTCTTGTTCCTATATACGTTCCACTAAACTATAACCATTTCTTCCTCATTTTCGCAGCCCGCCTCCCCGCGGTTCTCACCAAGCAGTCCAAACTACTCGTAAGTAGTCTTTTCTTCATTGTAACGCCCATTGCATGCGCACTGACTGAGTTTCCTGATTCTATAGTGCTGGTATCGGTCTTGCTACTTCTCCTCGCTATTCACCTACATCACCTGCGATGTCACCTTCTTCGCCCAAGTAAGTTTCGAACCATTCTCAAGTGGGGTTCTTTATCAATAACAATCTTTATTTTTTCTTCAGATTCAGTCCCGCTAGCCCGGCATTCTCACCGGCATCACCAAAGTGAGTTCGATCTTAGTTTATCTCCTAACTTTGTTTTATGTATCTGACCATGAACATCAATTTTCGCATCGATAGATACTCTCCGGCCACTCAGAGGTGGTCTCCTCAGTCGCCTGCATTCTCGTAAGCTATCCACCTCTCTCTCTATGCGACTATACTTCATTCTTGGCCCGCTAACATGTTCTTTCTGTTTCTGTGTTGCTTTATAGTCCTGCAAGCCCTAAGTACAGCGTAAGCATGTCTTTCCTCGCCGTATGATTGACCGTTATTTAAAATCTTTCTGGTTCCTATAGCCTGCCTCACCGGCTTACAGCCCTACAAGCCCTCAAGTACGTTTTTTCCCAATCACCTCATCCTCTCTCTATGCTGACTCAGCATTACTCTTCTATCTACAGTACTCACCTACCTCACCTCAAACCTCTCCACAATCTCCACAATGGGCTCCACCTGGAGCAGCGGCAGCGGCAGCAGCAGCAGCCGCTACCCCAGCAGCTACCACCAATGGGAATCATACCAATGGTTACACATCTTATAGTTCTGCACCTTCTTGGTCGCGTTGAACTGCCTATTGTTTTGTGTGTGTATGTGAAAGGGAGATGAAGTGTGTTTGAATTGTGAAATGAGTAGTGATGTAGATAAGAATGATAAGTTAGGAAACACAAAAAGAGATTGAAAGGAATATAAGTACAAGTAGTAGTAGTATGGTAGTAGTAGTAGTAAATGTAGAAGTGATGAAGATCAATGAGTCTTTAAAACCCCCCTTCCCTCCGAAGAAGAAAAAAAATACGATATAAAAAATCACCTTAAAAAAATCACTTTTTTTTTTGTTTTTGGAACAGTCTTTGATTTGGATACATATATATACTTTTTTTAAAAAAGAAAAATATAATGAATAAAATGAGTTTTTATTTTTTCTTTTGTGAATTTTTTTGGTTTTTTTAAAGTGGGATGTTTCTATGAATCAAAAATGTGATTTTTTTTTTGGTGAATGGTCGGTTATTTATACTATATATATAGATGAGGTAATTGAAGATTGTTTCTTGAGTGGGATGATGGAGTCTTGGTTTGAGTGGTATGAGTTGATCAATTTCAGATTAGGTAGCTGCTAAAGACAAGCAGTCTACCCGAATTGACGAGCTGAGTTGGGAGTGTTGGTTGATCGAAGCATGAATGAAGGATTGGATTTGCTTGTAAGTTTGATGATTAAGATTAGGATTAGGATCGATTTGAAGGTTTAAGTACTACATATGTATGTAAATTGAGTTTTTTGATCTAATCTGATCTGATTATCTAATCAGATAGTAATCAGTAATCAGTCAACTGTTCATCTTTCTTTCCTCTTTTGCTTTTTCTCCTGTTTACTTACTAGCAGCAGTAGGACCCAGGAATGCGCCTACAGAGGTATCTGATGAAACCTGTTTTTCAGTTTTTGGGCTCTACACAACACACCACTCCTTGTCTCAAGGTCCAGAGCACTTCAAAAGATGCGCATGGACTAGGGCTATCAAATGAGCCTACTCCCAGCCCCTCAACTCCCCTCACTTTCGCGCAAAATCGATTGGCCCAATTTTTTTTCGTGCCTCCAAGGCCTGATTCCGACGTTCGATTTTAAGGCTCTTTTTGACCGTTACATACCATTATCTCAGGAATTATTGGTGCTATGAGGTTGAAAGCTAGCTTAAACGAAAGCCTTTAATGTCACGCACATTTTGCACTACTGTAGGTGCTGTGAATGTGTCGTTTAGTGCCCTCAAAACCCGCCAACAAAACGTCGGAATTTACATCAGATACCTCTGTAGGCGCATTCCTGAGTCCTGCAGCAGTCTACTAATACTATTATCATTTAGCTTCCTAATCTCAACACTGAAGAGTTGATTAGGATTAGGATTAGATTAGATTGATAAGAGATGTTATTGAGTTCTTCTTCTCAATCAGTTAGATCTTCTAATTCGAATTTAACATTGAATTCGATCGAAACCATTCAAAGTAGTCATTCATCTCATTCATCTCATTCATTCTCTATCATCATCTTAGGTGGTTCTTATGCTGGTTTACATGCATTAGAATACTTTATCAATCAACTACTTCATCATCCAACTTATCATTCTTTATCATCAACTTCAATCTTTAATATTCTTTTGATCGAACGTAATTCACATTTTAACGTTTGTTTTTCTTACAATTCCAATTCTCAAAACAAACATAAACTAATCAATCGTTTCTTTGATTCTTAGCATATCTATTCGTTTCCTCGTCATGGTGTACTTCAAGGTCATAGTCAAAAAGCTTTCATACCTTATCATACTTATATAAATTATTTATTATCTAAATCATCCGCTTCAATTAATCATCATCATCAATTTCAAATCATTCAAGCTGAAGTCATTCAAATTAAATCTAATCATATCATCTTAAATCAATCGGTTCACTTAAACAACACTTCTCATCCAACCCATCAAATTCATTGGGATTATTTAATCTATGTAATCACTCTCATCTTTTACTCTCTTGCGTCATCAAAATACTGATTGTTTTACTTTATCCATTTCTTTAGGCACTTGGATCACATCTTCCACCTCCACTTAAATTACCAACTCATTCAGATCGATCTAAATCAAATGGAATCGATTTCTTAAACTTTCAACAAACTCAAATTTCTAAATCAAATCGAATCATCATCGTAGGTGGTGGTCCCTTAGGAATCCAATGTAATTCTATTTGACCTCTCATCCCATCGAAACCCCAATTTTCTAATAACCCATTGATTTTTTTTGTTGAACAGATGCAACAGATATCTCTCATCATTATCAACAAAAAGGTCAACCTAAAACGATCACCTTGATTCATTCGAGGGCCACTTTCTTGCCCAAGTTCAAACCTCAAATCGATACCAGAATCAAATCTGTCTTGAAAGAGTTTGGGATCCAAACCGTTTTAGGTGAACGAGTGAATTTGATTAAATTGAATCAAGATTTAGTTTCACAAGCAGAAGGAAAAATAGACGTGATCAGGGTGGAATCGATACGTGATTCGGATCTGTATTGGGAAGCTGATTTAGTAGTAAGCAATTCTTTCTTTCCTTCCGATCAGGATCCAATAACTTATCATCTTTGAGTTTGATTTTGGTTTAGTTATTATGTACAGGACAAACTCCTAATACGTCATTAATGGCAGAGTTTTGTCCATTATCAGTTCCAGGAGGTCGAGGTTCGAATCAATACATCACCACGAATCGGTTCTTACAACTCTCACCTTCTTCATTTGGTCCATCACCTGTTCAGATGGAATTTGGTCAACCGATCAGTTGTGATTGTGCTCAATCAAACGAAGAAAGAAAAAGTTTGGATGATCAAGTTGTTTGGAAAAAGGTCTTTGCTATTGGGGATTGTATTGAGGGATTTGGAGCTCTTAAGGCTGGTCATACTGGTTGGAATCAGGCTGAGGTGGCTGTGAGGAATGTGTTGGGCTTGGTTGATGGGCTCGTGAATGGGTATCAGAAGGATTTGGAGGAGTATGTAATTAGTCCTCCTATGATTAGATTAACTCTTGGTTTAGTAAGTCATGGTTACATTTTTTGATGATTTTCTTTTTTTTTTGATGGTTTTTTTTTCCTTTTTCTTTTGGGAATCGAATAGGATCGAGTCATTTGTCAATTACCATCGGTTTCGAATCCCAAAGAAATTGAAGTGACTGAAAAAGTTTATTCTGAAGAAGAATCTGAGATCATGTGGAAGGTGATGTGGAAAAAGATGGGATTTCAAGAAGATGAATTGAAAGATGGTTGGGATTGATACTCAAACTCGACGGCAGAAGAAGAAGAAAAAAACTCTTTGATTTATTGCTGGCATTTCTTTTTCTTTTGTGAAAAAATCAATTTAATTTAATTTCTCTCGTTCCTTTTTTACATAATTCTTGGTTTACTTTTGGTTTACTTTTGTTTGTTTGGCATTCGTTCAATGTTTATATATTTTCGTCTCTTTAATATCTTAGAATTTGTTTTTTTATTTATTTTGTTCGTTTGTGATTTCTTTTTATGTTTCTTTGTAATTTCGCATCTTATCTTTTTTTTTAAAAAAGTAGTATTTATCTTAGTAACTAATTATGGTTTTTTATATAATTGTGTTTTGATTAGAATAGAATTGATTAATGTTGAACTGTGTGTTACTAATTTGACAAAGTGAATTAAGATCCTATCAACTTTTTGAAACGTGATTGGGTGATTTTGATCGTTGTTGAGGTTACCCGTTGAGCTTTAGTACGGTACCCGACCCGATGATCGGATGATGATGAAACATGAATTTGATCTTGGCTTTATTCTTGATCGACTTTGAATCTCTAAACCTTTTAACTTTTTTCCAAAATGGTAAGTCAAACTTAACAACAATTTCACTTCCATCAATCACTAACGATATCTGAATGAGTTACTTTCTTAGCTAATTTTTTCAGTTTTTAAAACTCTTACGGGTCAAGAAGTTACTATTGAATTGAAAAATGATTTAGCTATTCAAGGAACTTTAGCAAGTGTTGATCAGTTGAGTGAAAGGGTTTTTTTTGGAAAAATTCTTCTTTTATGTTATGGATGGATTTGATTGTATGTCTGATGATTCAAATAATAAAACCAAAAAACGGTTTAACAAAAACAAACGATTTAACCAAATACGAATGATTGAACAAAAACAAACGATTTGATGAACGAAACGATCTAACTAAATACGAACGATATAACAAACGAACGATTTAACAAAAAATAAACGATTTCACAAAATGACGATATAACAAAACAAACGATTTAACAAACGAATGATATAACAAAACAAAAAACGATTTGACACAATCAAAACGATTTCACAAAAAACAAACGATTTGACACAATCAAAATGATTCAACAAAAACAAACGATATAACAAAAAAATGAACAAAAAAACGAAACGAATGAAATATAGGTTTCTTAATCTTAAACTTGAAAATATAAAAGTTTTAGATCAAGAAAGGTACCCTCATATGGTAAAAGCTTTGATCTTTCAATTTCCAATTCACGAAAACCACTAAAGCTTTTTTTTTAATTTGGTTTTTTTGTTTTTCGTTTTGTGTTTTGTTTTCTTTGGGTTTTTGGTTTTTTTTTTTGGTTTGAACTTTGGTTTACGAAATAGATGGCAGTGAAGAATTGTTTCATACGTGGATCGGTAGTAAGATACGTACAAATTCCAAAAAATGCAGTTGATACTCAATTACTAGAAGATGCTACTCGTAAAGGTCAGCAATTCATTGATTCATACTTCTTATTTTCTTTTTTTTGGATTGTAGATCACTGAATTGGGTATTTGGGTTTGGGGTTTTTTAGAAGCTGCTAATTCTGCTAAACGTTGAGATGGGGGGTTTGTGATGATCGGTTATGGATAAAAGAACTTGTAAAACAAACGACTCAAAGGACCTACCATAATCTTTTTCGGAAAAAAACTTGATCAAGTTGTTTAATCTAGTATTACAATTACAGGTTTGTAGTTGAAGTTTTGATAATCTTGTCGGTTGGGTGGGAATAGATGAGAATCAGTTTAGATGAAGAAGGGAGTCAGTTTATACTTCGGAATGGGATTTAGAGGTTTTATAATATGATGAAGATTTTTGTACTTGTATAGAGAAACAATTTGCATTGGGTATCAAATTGATGGAAACATTCGAGTGGGTCTGGTAAAAAATCATGAGGTTTTATGAAACAAGTTTTTGATTGATTTTTTCGATGGTCAAAATCTTTCAAGGACTTGCAGAATTCCTTGAGTCGAGATTAGAAGACTTGTCTTTCATTGAAGTCCATTTTCTTTCTTTCAGATTGAATTGCAGTTAGTTCCTGCCAATTTGACTGGCTTTCTTAGACAGCTGACAACAAAAAGTACAAGATGGATTACGCAGAGGCCTTTAATAATGTAGACGAAGAAGTCAACATGGATTGACACTTGGTTGGCTCAATGACTTTCGCACTAACTCTTATCAACGAACAAAAAGTTGTCAAGATTGATACCAGATCAAAACTGGTTAGACAAACATTTATAGTGTCATTTCAATCACAAATAAACAAACAAATTCATGATACCAAATGAAAAAAAATTGAATCCATATTTCCACAAAATTGAAATCGGTACTAGTCTTCATAGCTTTTCAAATTACAAATCCAATCAAAAGATCAATCAACTTGATCGTTCTTCAATCCAATTCAATTCAAACTCGTTGCTAAAGACAAAAACCCATAAATTAGCAAGTTTTCAATTCCCTTTCTAAAAAGGATATAAACCAAACTTGACTCACCATTTAGACTATTGATCATTTCATTCAATTGATTCTTGAGTTCCATCAATTTAGATAACTCGTTTCCTAAATCTCCTTCGCTTTCTCCTGCTTTCATCTTACGTACTTCATCACCTTGTTGTTGAATCTTTTCTTCCAACTTGATCATTTCATCAGGTTTAGGTCCAGTATAAGTGACAGTAGTTTGATTAGTTTTCGATTTGTTGGCTTTCTTTTGACTTTTCTTTGAAGGGGCTGGACTTCCGCTCGGATTGCTAGTCACTTTGTTGCCTCCATACTGTTTTCTCCAAAACGAACCTCGATCGGCGTCAATCTTTCTAAAGAGATAAACTGCTTCACCAATCATATGTCCAGGTAAGAGATCGATTCCAAACGTAAGGGGTAAACTTCGTTGAGGTGCGTTAAGTTGTTTCAAAATCAAGTCACTCGTGGTGGGCATAAAAGGGTGGACCAAGACCGAAAGTAAGTAAACCAAATTCATGCTAACCAAGACGATTTGAGCACATCGACGTGGTGAAGTGAGTAAGAGATTATAATCAATCTTATTATCTTGTAAATATTGATTACCTCTAGCTGAAATCAACATCACAATCGCTAGAGCATTTCGAAGTTTGAGAGATTCAGCAGATTCAATGTATTGATTTAAAAGATTATCGATATCTCGAACGAATTCTTGATCAAGTTGATCAAATTCATCACGTCCAGGTATCTTCATCTCCGTAAGAGTCGTTTCAGGTGGTGAGCTTGGCCCGTTCACAGGCCATGATAATGGATCTGGAACGATCGAATTGAATCGAGCATTACAGAATTTGATGATCCGATTCACAAAGTTACCCAAATTGTTCAATAACTCTGAATTCGCCTTGGCAATGAAATCTGTCCAAGTGAATTGTGAATCATTGGTCTCAGGTCGAGTTGAGATTAGGTAATAACGCCATACTTCGGAGGGTACACCGGTTTCACGAGCGTTTTGTCCAAAGACACCGATGTTGTTAGATTTCGAAAACTTGGCATTTTCATACTGAAGGTACTCTGTTGTCCAAAAGTTCACGTCAGATCAATGTGCATCAAGCAAAGCCATATAAAGGATGAGGTCTGCTAACCGGTTGTGCTGATATGATTCAACATGGTCCACTTTTCACCAGTCCCCATCAGATACGCAGGGAAAAGGATGGTGTGAAACGGTACTGTGAATAAGATTTTGATAGGTGAATAACCTGACACTGATCAAAGGTAAAGATACAAAGTAAACAAACCGTTATCTTTTCCCATGAATTGATACAAGGTCACTTCTTCTGGGTTCTTCCACCACTTTTTCCAATCATCCGTATAATTGGCAGTAATACTGGGATATCCGATCGGCGCATCAAACTGAGTTTTTTGGATCATCCAAACAGACTCAGCATATAAACTGATCAACAAACCATCAGAAATTCATCGCAACTCACCCAGACGTACATCACCTTGTCCTTCCAACCATCTAATGGCACAGGCACTCCCCATTTGAGATCCCTAGTCAAACACCGTTCTCTTAACCCATCCCTGAGCCATGCCTCGGTAAAAGCTTTCCCATTCGCAGACCAATGTTTTCCTTCCTTGGCACTTGAATACCAACTTTCAATGGTTTTTTGAAGCTTGGGTAAGTTGAGGTAGAGATGCTTGGATTTTCGAGTGACAGGACTATGAGAACAAATCTTGCACTTCTTGTCGATCAAGTCGATGGCGTCTAATGTTTGACAACAAGTGTCACATTGGTCACCTCGAGCGCCCTGTATACCAAAGTCAGATCACCTTTGATGAGCTTTCGGTATTCAAGATCGAACAAATGATCCGTGACTGACCGATGCTCCACATTTGGGACATGTGCCCTCCACAAAACGGTCTGCCAAAAATCTTCAAGCCAGCCGAGGTTTTGATCAAAAGATATTTAATGAGGTATCAGGCAGGTTTTTCTAGTGGTATCAGACGTACCTTTGGTCGTTGTTACAATAAACTTGTTCGACTGTGTGTTCAACCAAGTGATCATTGTTATAGAGCGCAGTAAAGATCTCTTGGCAAATCCTGAAGAACAAATGGTGGTTAGCACATTGAACGGACAAATTTAATCTACGGATAGAAGAGTGAGTCTATATATGTACTCAGTTTGTTTAGGAGTAGTGGTCCTCCCGAAATGATCAAATGATCTATAAATCAAACAAAGATTAGAACAATCATGATCAGAAATCTTATGCTGACATATGAATAAACTTCTTCAAACCAACATATCGAACCATTCATAACTATCTTTATGGACTTGATGGTATTTATCACACAAGGCTCCTGGGCTAAGTCCTTCTTCCAAGGCTTTTGTCTCTGTAGTTGTTCCATATTCATCTGTTCCACAAATATAGAGTACTTGTGATGGGATAGGTCCAGTTCTACGATATCTTGCATATACATCAGCCGATAAAGTAGACCCAATGATGTTACCAAGATGAGGAGCGTTATTGACATAAGGCAAGGCAGAAGTGATGAGGATATTTGGACGATCGGAAAGAGGTAAACTGTGATAGATATAAATCAATATAAAAGAACAAGCCATTAACTCGATTAAATTCGCATATACATTGGATTGGACCAAGAACGGAATAGAAAGATTCGAAATAGAAATCCAAAGTCACCGACATCTTTCCTTCAGCATTGGTCACTTGAGGGACTAGTTTGATACCATCCCTAATTTTTTGTTGATCAGTAGTAGGTGGTGGCATCTTGAGTGTTGAGTTCTTTGGATGAGATGGTGTTGTGTTATCTGATGAGGCAGCAATCTCGATCAAGTGAAGTGCTGAGCTAGAACTCCGCTCGAAATGGAATCAAATGTTACAATGTGTAAATTTCATATCGCCCTGAGGTGTACTCGGGGCTACTCGGGGCCATACAATCCGGACTGTGAACTGACCTCGGTTCCCCAGCTAGTGCTTGATCAAGACTCACTAGCGCAAGCTTGACCCTGGTCTACATAGTCCCTCTCGGACAAGCAAGCAATTGAAGACTTATGGCTTATATGGACATGAGATTTTGGCATGTGAGCCAAAAAACTTTGGCTGGGGACTTCTCCAACCCACCATATCTCTGCCCCCTACAAATAAATATCCTCTGGACCAAAGAGAAGTCCTGTCTGCCTGATTGTTCTACACATGTTCATGTAGCTCACTTCTTATTTGATGCAATTATTTCAGGGCAAGACCAGGCAGAAGTTATAATTCCTGAGAAAGCTGTCTAACCTGTCAAAACCTCACACCAGGCCTGTTAGGATGTTACACAAAACCCCATCTTTCAAGTCTGTTTTCCAGCACGTTCTCAAAACCTTTGGGTACGGCAGAAGTGTGATTCCAAGACACTAAAGGCCTTCTCTATGGGGTTGAGGTTGGGAGAGTAGGGAGGCAGGTAGATAATACATATACCCCTTTCTTCAGCTGACTCTGTGATCCGCCCGCCATGATGAATTTGTGTGTTATCCATCACTAACACAGAGTTAGCTTGTGGGTATGGATTCATCACTGGGAACTATTTAAAAATATGTCAGTGAGGTGAAGTTACATGTAGTGGTAGGCAAACATGTAGTGGTAGGCAAGAAACACACACCACTCAATGCTTGAGGAAGCCTTCAAAATCCCGGTAAAGGTATGACCCTTCTTGACAGTCACGACTCCAAGGAACACTTTTGGTGTGGTGGCCTTTGGAGAAACCGCTCCTGAAGGGCACACTTGTCTGAAGGAGGTATACATTGGTAAGCATCCACAGAGCAATGAGGGAGACAATCCTAAAAAATGTCTCACCTAGAAAGACCAACATGTTTGGTGTCACCGCTCCCACCAACTACAGAAATTGGGCTTGCTTGGTGTTGCTTTGTTTAGGATGTACAGTCCAAGACATTTTGAGAGTCAAATTGAGGCAAAGCTTGAGGCCATTGGCAATGGTGTTGAGGGATAACCCAATCCCAGTTTGACAATACACAGCATGACAGTACTCATCCAGATAAAGTCCAGGGTTACCATTGAGGAGTTCCACAATGAAGTCCTGGTCTTTGTCAGTCAGCTTGGTGTTTCTACCCAGTTGGTTGTAATCTTCAGCGTCGAAAACTACCAAGGATGTTCTTTGATAGAGCGCATGCCAATGTGAAATGGTTTGCAAGCTAACAGGAGAATTCAATAGATGCCGGCCTCTATCAATAGTCTTGCCTTCTCAAAGGTATTGGACTGCCAACACCTTGACACCTACATCATACTTGCCAGGCCGTAACTTCTTGGCTATAAGAAACAAATCAGCGACTATTGGGGGTGCTGAGATTGATATCATGGAAGGGGGACTTACATGGGGCCATTGAATAAATGAGAGGAAAGCTGTGGCGGAGTTTGGATCAACGTGAAGGTGTTGACAGTTGGAATAGGGCATGGGACCCAATTGGGTGTCAACAAGGATATCAACTGCAGGTATCCTAACTTGCAAACCTCAGCAGGCCTTGTATTTGCTGTATTTGAGGGTGGTGTGGCAAAACAAATTAGGGCAATGACCCAGCCCCACAAATTTGTGGCCGGCCACACCCTGGAAATTCCCAAAGTCTCTCAGAATGTGGGCAGGGCCAACCAGGGCACACCCTGAAATGTAGGGCTTGGGTCCAAGTGGGGTCTGGCTTTTTTTGGGGGGGAAAATGTTAGAAAGGGCTATAGTTTTGGCATAAATTTCAAGGTCACATGTATCCACTAGACATTTGTAGCTACTATTCAAAAAATAAATGCATCAGATGACTACTTGTATATGTATAAAGTCATGATAATCAAGAAAGAAAAATAAAACCTATAAAAATTGCTTGGACCAGCTTTTGAGACAGACTTGGGCCTTGAGGTTTTGAGTAGTGGAGGAAGCACAGTGGTCACTCATCACATGAAATGCAGCATAGAAACTCCTCTCAGATGGTGCACTAGTGGCAGGTACAGCAAAAATGTTGTGAACCAGTCTTGCAGTGAACAATGTGAAGGTGTACCTGGTATGATAACTAGATTGCAGTATGAGAGAAAAGGGTACACACATGTGTGTCAAGAGTGGATGAAAAAGGTACAACTCCCACTACAAGCATCCCTACATATAAGCATCTTGGTCTGGTGAGTTATAACTAAACATACCTTTGGCCATATGTGTTAAAGTGGGCCAGTGACATTGATTCAGCTTCCAGTAGTGAAGGGCATCACATCTCTCATCCTCTTGAGGTGCAGTTAAGTACTTGTTGACCACATGCTTGATAGGAATAGTCTTGTGGTGTTTAATGAAGTGCTGAGGTTGATCAGGGTTGAATTCCTCTTGAGGTTCAACAATTTCAATGTTGGGCTTGCAAGGTGGCTTGTGTGGTGAAGTACCTGATCAAGTCTTTAGGTCCCCAACTGAGAGACTCCATGGTTGAACCCTTGACCCCAGTAAGTTTGAGTCAAGGATTGAGCATAGCAGCAAATATGTACATGGCTTTCTTCTGAACAGTGTCTTGATATTGGATGATTTTCTCCATTATTGGCATGATGCAAACCTTCAACTCCTGGCAGGTGGAATTGCGCCAAGCCTAAGATTTGACAAACAAAACAAATGCAGGCATTAGTAACTAAAAATTGAAAGATAAAATTAAAGATAAAAAACTCACCAATCCAAGCCATTCCACTAGCCATTGATAATCTGGCATAACATTGGAAAAGGTAGAATACGAGTGACCTTCAATATCCTTAATGACATGAGCAAGGTGAGATAAAAGTTTGATAATTGTCTCAACAAGGACCCACTCTGAGTCATCAAGTGAAAAGGGTCCAGGGGCAGGGTTTCCATTGCATACATAGTGAATAACTGGCTGGGGTTCAACAAAGTGTTCAAGGGAGACATGGTTCAAAGACCACAAAGTCAAGACCTTGTGGACCAATCCAACTTTCTGTTTGAGTTTGTAGCAACCTTGTATAGACCTGTTGAGGGATGCTTTGAGCTGAGGACTGTGTTTCACTTTCTTGTGGAAAGTTTGAATACAAGTTAGAATACTAGTGATAGCAGAGTGAGGACTTGGTTTGATGAAAAGGGGAACAGATGGTTGAGGAATGCTGGGATCAAGGGTGTTGACTGGAGGAGGGGCGGTCTTTTGATCAAAGATTACCATGCTGGATATAGCCACCAGATTAATGACGTGGGCTACACCACTGTGAAGATTCTTGAAGGCATCAAAGGTAGGCATCATAGTCGTGAGAGTTTGGCCCATTGTTGTGTTGTTTGATGCATTGTCCGTGGTAATTCAATAGAGACAATTGGTAATGTTGAATTGGTTGAGAATGCTTTTGGGCAGAGTGGCTAGATTCACACCAGTGTGAGGACCATTGATTGGTCAAAGCAAGGATGATATACTTCATGTTGAAGTTTTTATTGATCCTGTGAGCAGTAACTCCCAGCATAGAAACATTGCTGGGAGAAGTCCAACCATTGCAAGTAACACTGATAGGCTTGACTTTGGACATAAAAGTAATAAGAGTGCCTTGAATTGATCTATATTCAGGCAAAATACCTTCAGACATGCAAGTTTGTTTTGACAAAAGTGCTGGCATAGCAGAGTTAATCATAGTGAGCAGCTTGCAAAATTTGGCCACATCAATTAAGGATATTGGTAGCTTCTGATTGACAACTAGACAAATCAGTGCATCCTTGAGGTAGCACCATTGAGGGATTTGACCTGATCAAAACAAAAGGTAGAAAAAAGTTTAGCAAAATTCTCACATCAGTCAGGTGAGCATGGTCAATGATTCGTACTTTGATTGGGTTGATCTTGCAACTTTGACTTTCCAAAGGAAAAGTTCACAGGCCTCTGGCCTGGCTGGGGTGCCTGGTACACTCGCCGGCATTTGTGTATATCATCATCAAGGCAGGTCCAGGGCCAGGTCATATCCCTACAACAAATTTGTGAGATTTTGCAAACAGAACAGGAATTTCATGAACAGCTGTACAATTGCACCACTTTTTGCTGAAAAAATGTAAAAAGATTTCTGCAGTTTTGTTGTTGTAAAAAGCCGAATTTGACACCCCCTAATTCCTAATTCCACCATGAATTTTGCAGCATTGGGACCAGGTGTCCTTTTTATGACTACAAAGTTCCAACTTTGTAATTCATGGCTTTGTTTGATTCAAATAATCACAAACTAGTTATGTAAAATTGGTTGACATTTGTATTTTACCTTTGGTGAAACAGGCAAACTTTTCCCGGCTCAAAAAATGATCAAGTTCACCTATGCAATTCATAAACATGTAAATTCAAAAGTTTAAATTGAGCCAAACTTAACAAAGTCCCTCACGCCAAAGGCCCAAGGCTTGAGCGAGGGACTTACGGCTAATGTGAAATTTGAAGCGTGAGATCAGCCGGGGCATTTTGCCAAAACCACCTCCTCATTATGAAACCTTTTTTTGTAATTATCAATGCCTAAACTCCCAAAACAAAGATTCTGTGCACTGGTTCCCTACACAAAATCCTGCTCTGCATTTCTCAATAGCTGAGACGGATCTTGAGATATTGCCAAAAGTCGCTCGGGTCTGAAAGCCGGGGCTAATGTTATGAACCAGTACGCAGCAGGGACTAAGGAGAGAGCCAGAAAGGGTGCTATCCAATAGGTAACTAGATTGCAGTGTGAGTCTAATAGAGATACAACGGTGAGGGGTGAAAATCCCTGCTCATCACACTACAAGCATAATCCGGTATAAGGATTATTACAGTATTCCCCCTTTAAGGCCCAAACTCCTCTTGCAGTTCTGCCTCCTTTCCCCAGGTCAGCATTAAAAAACCCAGTGGGAAAAAGCTTGACCCACTCTCATTTTCTCCGTGACCTTTTGTACTTACTTGTAGCTTGAGGAAACCTTAGATTAAATTCATTTACCATGTCTTGCGCGTTGATTAAATTACTTGCTGGTTCCCATGAGTCCTCCTCCTTCCCATAACCTTTCCAACTCACTAAATATTCCACCTTATTATACCTCTTCCTAGCGTCCAGGATTGAAGCAATTTCCCACTTGTCCTCTCCTCGTATTTCAATTGGAGGTGGTGGTGAACTTTTCCGAGATGTGATGGTATCTGGTTCAAACTTCCTCAAAACGGACACGTGGAAGACAGGATGGACGCCCTTCATGGTCAGCGGTAATTTTAACTTATAGGCAGAAGTTGAGATTTGTTTGACAATACTAAATGGTCCTAGCCATCTATGGTCCATCTTTGGGCTCGGCCTTGTGGTGGATATGTTGCGGCTACTAAGCCATACCCTCTCGCCTACTTTCCACACAGGAGTTGGCCTTACCCCCTTGTCAAACTGGTGCTTCATCGATTCTTGAGCTCCTGCTAAGCAGCATTGAAGTTCCATTTGGACTTCCGCTAGCCTTTGTAGGCGTTCTTCGACTACAGGTATACACTGTTCTTCGGAGGGTATTGATCCTAAACTCAGGTTGTAGCCGTAATTTGCTTTGAAGGGCGACATTCCGGTTGACGTGTGCGTGTTGTTGTTATAAGCGAATTCGGCTGGTGCTAATAAGGAGGTCCAGTCATCCTGATGGTAAGAAACAAAGTGGCGTAAGTATTGCTCCACTACTTTGTTTGCTATCTCAGACTGTCCATCGGTACGAGGGTGATACACCGTTGATGGTTGTAACTTGATACCTAACCGCTTATTGAGCTGAGAAGTGATCTTTGATACAAATACACTACCCCTATCCGACACGATCGTCTTCGGCGTTCCATGCAACCTCCAGATTTCTTTCATCATAATGTCAGCCAGGCGTTCGGCACCATCCGTCTCCTTACAGGCCACGAAGTGTGCCATTTTTGTAAGTCTGTCAATCACCGTTAGGATGCTATCGTTCCCCTGTGATGATGGTAAACCAGTAATAAGGTCGTATGCGATGTCGGTCCAAGGGCCAGCGGGTATGGGGAGAGGCTCGAGAGTGCCGAAAGGCTTCATTAATGAGGGTTTAACCCTTTGGCACGACGAGCAACCTTCGACGTATCGGTTGACAAAATTCTTCAGACCTGACCACGTGTATTGCCTCTTCACCAGGTTCAACGTCTTGGTTCTGCCCGGATGGCCTGCTAGCTTGCTATCGTGATAAGTGCGAAGGATGTCAGTTTTCAGGTCTTGGTTATCAGGTACTATGATTTTCCCCCCTTTATATACCACACCGTCTACAACCTGATATTTGGTTAACGCTGCTTTGACCTTTGATGACACAGGATTCAGCACCGCAGTCATGATTTCCTTGAGGTTCTTGTCTTCACTGGTAAGATTCCGCACTTCGTCGATCAATTGTACGTCGGACTTAAAGTTGACTTCAGTCTTGTCTTCTTCCACCCCAGCTCCCAGAACATCTAGTTGGAACCACTCGGCAGCTTTCGGGTGTCCCCGACGTCCTCACAACTAAATTGGGCTTCGAAGGCGTCCACAGATGCAAAGGTATCCTCCGTGATGTTAGCTGGTCGTAACAATTGGCCAAATGTTAGTTTTTCGTCTTGCGAAGGTTGTAAATCTGGGCGTCTAGACAATGCATCCGGTTGTGTTGAGTGGCGACCTGGTCTGAACTTAATAACAAAATCAAAACAACCTAAAGTTTCCGCCCATCTGGCCTGCCTCCTAGTCAACTGTTTAGTAGTCATAAAACTCTCCAGGTTCTTGTGATCCGTATAAACAATTACATCCAGTCTGTGCGGGTTACCCTCAAGATACTGGCACCATTCTTTAAATGAAGCCACTAGCGCCAATAGTTCCTTATCGAAAATTTCATAATTCCGCTCCGCTGGAATTAGGGAACGTGAGAGGTAGGCCACCGGGTGAAGCTCGTCGTCATCGCCTTTCTGTGACAGCACCGCTCCTAATGCAAAGTCAGAGCAATCACACTCAAGTACGAACGGCTGGTACGGGTCGGCGATTTTGAGAACTGGGGCCGTTGTAAAGGCTGATTTCAAGGAGTCGAATGCCTTCTGCCTTTCATCATTCCAGGTAAAGCTAGTATCCTTACGTGTCAAATCGTGTAACGGTTGTGCCATTTTAGAGAACTGGCCAATGAATCTTCTGTACAAATTCGAGAATCCAATAAACCGTAGTACTTCAGATGTATTCTTTGGTGTTGGCCAATCCGTCACTGCTTTAACCTTGGCAGGGTCCATTCAAACTTTGTTTTCCGAGATGATAAGACCAAGGTATTCGACTTCTGAACGTGAGAACTCGCATTTTTCCGGTTTCAACCAAAGAGAATGTTTACTCAGTATCTCCAGTACACTTTCCACCGCTTGCTCGTGATCAACTCCGTCCTTGGTATGAATCATGATGTCGTCAATGAAGGCTTCTACATCTTTTCCTATTCTGCCAAGTAAGATATCTTGAATAAAATACTGGAACCATCCCACAGCTCCCGTAGGTCCAAACGGCATCGTAATGTTGGAACCAAGTTTCTGTTATAAGATTTCATTGTGTTGCGTAGGATGAATTACAATTACATATTAAAATAAACTTGTACAATGTCTGATACTCAATACATTTTGTTTCTAAACCTAACCTTGTTTTGTATCGGCAGATCTAGTATATCAAACTTGTCTCTTGAGAAAACTTCTTACTTCTTCTTCATCAATCTTAGAAGTTTTCTCACACAACAAACATCATCTCCAAATAACCTCTCCGGACCATCACTGTCCCTCCTAGTTTATCTGACTGATATTTGTTGTTGTTTGATCTTGATCAGGTATGCTGTGTTCTAATAATTGTTTTCATTTCCAGTTTCATTTATGTGTTTGTTTAGATAAAAAGAAATATCATCAATCTTAGAAGTTTTCTCACACAACAAACATCATCTCCAAATAACCTCTCCGGACCATCACTGTCCCTCCTAGTTTATCTGACTGATATTTGTTGTTGTTTGATCTTGATCAGGGATCTGAGATCCCAATAGGTTATGAGCCCAGGCTTACAGCTTTAAACGATTCTCGATACTCAACGATAGTAGATTAAAGTTATAAATACGATCTCTTGGCACGAGAAACCGTCTAATTTAAACTTGAAATACTTTTAATCGAACCTGGTATTGTTCCAGATTCTTCCGATAATTGAATTAGGCATTCGAATCTTTCATTTCGAAGTCCGGAGAACCATAATACCTCAATTCAATTGTCAAACCTTAGTGATACAGTCTTAACCCCACGAAAACTATATCACTCTGGATCCGACAGAACCTACAGATCCCAGTCAATCTGACCAACCCACCCTCCCAAACTCAACTGTCGATCCTGAACCAAACAATCCGTCGATCTCTACCCCACATACAGAGTCGAAGGAAGCCGTGACGCCTCCTGTCATGTCTTCCAACGCCAACGTTTCGCACTCTTCACTTCTACTAGCACAAATACCGAAGCTCAACCACACCAACAAGGTTGATTGGGTACTTGGAATCAAAACGTACCTGAAGAGTCGCAAACTTTGGAAACACGTAGAACGCGACACCTCCCTATCTGAGACCGATGCGAAAGATTTTGATAAGGTCGAGCAGCTCGAAGCTGAACGCGCGTCTGTTCTAGAAGTCATTAGATGCACGGTTGAGCCTACTCGCTTACCTGCTATTCGGGGAATCGAAGACCCCAAGAAAGCATATGAGCTTTTACATGCCCAAGCTTCTCAAGACGACGGCTTGGAAGTGGCTGCACTCATAGCCAAAGTTGCTACCGTACGCTTTAACGGTTCCAAAACGATTTCCACCTTCCTTGATGGGATCAGTGATCTACATACACAAATCGCAGAGGCCACTGCAAGTGATGATGATCTGAAGATTAGCAACAAGCTTTTATCTGTTTTCCTTCTTCTAAGTTTTCCAAGCGATCAATTTGCAACGATTTGAGATCAAATGTTTGGAGATATGAAGAATCTCACAACATCGAAAGTCGTATCCCGTCTACGAACGAAGTCTGCTCTCAGCACAGTTGATGAGAACCCGATAGCCATGGCTGCTTCGATCAAGCATCCGCCTGCTCCAGCTCATTGTCTGACAATCCCTCGTACCGATAAATCCCCCAATGCACCTTGTGTTCTACAAGAGCACTGGCAGTTCACGCACACTAACGGTGTATGCATGAAGCAGAGGCGAAACCGTGGTCCAACTCGACCGATGAATAGTAGTCAGCCATCATCCAACCAAGGGCTTACTGATTCAGAGAAGATACGAAGGTATAATCAGCTCGCAGCTGTTGGAGTTGTCGGGTTTAATACCGAAGCTTCATCTCAACCGACTCAGGCGACTACTCCGACACCGAGTACTGCAGCCCCTGTTCCGAATCATACCAGTGAAGCGGCATGCCAGTTTGCGACATCCTACAATACAATTGCGACACCGGTAATCGACGAGGTCTCATTTGTTGCTTCACCAAGCTATCCATCTCCATCTGACACTCACAAAGCCACGCTAGCCGACACTGCTTGCAACAGGCACATGTTTGGAGACGCGCTGATGCTTGATGATCTACGTGATGTTGCTCCAGTATGGATTAATGTGGCAAATGCCGATAACTCGTCCCGCATTGTTGCCACCAAGATGGGTACGGCAAAGCTTCACGCTTTTGGACCGGATGGATCGCCTTCTCTTGTTGAAATACCCAACGTTCTTTACTCACCGTCTCTTCCTGCAAACCTCATTTTGGTCACTGAGCTATACGAATCTGGGTTCAAGATGGTTGATCCACACTATGGCACGAACACCAATGATCTCAACATGTATTTCTCGAACTCGAAGCACATCCTTCCAGCTTACAAGGATGCCGGTCCCGGTGGATTCTGGAAGTTCTATCATTACTCCGAACCACGTGCGTCTTTCGTCAAGTCATCAAATCCTAACAATACTGACTTATGGCATCAACGGTTTGGTCATCTAAATCACAGGAGTACCTCAAGTGTCATGGAGGATGTCCTACGACTTAATCCGGATGCATCGAAGACTTGCGAAGCCTGCACCTTGGGGAAACAGGCGAGGAGCAGCCATACTGGCGCTTTGCCGAGGTCTGAAATCCCTGGTTATCGGGTGCATTGTGATCTCGCAGGTCCATTTCCTGCTGCAAGTACTGGGGGTTATCTTTACACTATGGTACTTATAGATGATGCTACTCGCAAAAATTGGGTTATACTTCTTAAAACAAAATCTCAGGCGTTTGAGGCCTTTAAACAATTTCATTCAATGCTTTCAAATCATGCTCCTAATAATAAAATTTCTGTGTTCAAAACCAACCGAGGTGGAGAATTTACAAGTAATGAATTCAATCAATATCTTCGTGAAAATGGCATAGTGCATGAAATGGGCCCACCTGAGAGTCCTGAACAAAACTCTGTAGTGGAGCGTTTCAACAGGACTGCTGCTTCACGCCTACGAGCTCAGCTTATACACGGCAATCTGCCTGTTCGTCTTTGGGGTGAGGTAATGATGGCGACATCATTTGTTCTCAACCTGTGTCCCTCCAAATCTGTAAAGTTCAACTGTCCCAAATATGCGTGGCAGACGCTTGCGCTCAACATGAAAGTGCCTAACCTCCCGTACAACCGACTAAGGGTCATTGGTTGCTTAGCGTACTCCATTCCACCTGGTCATCAAAACAAACTGATTCCACGTTCAATAAAGACGATAATGGTAGGGTACGAGAAGAATTCAAACGCGTATCGGCTCTGGGATCCGAAATCCAATCGCATCATGATTTCCAATGACGTGATATTTGATGAAGGTTCTTTTCCCCTTCGGCATCTTGACAAGTTGACAACGGAAGAACTGACGATTCTAAATGATGATTCATGGGATGAAGTCTGGGATATTCCTACCTCATCACAATCGACCACTGACGCAATTCATGACTTTCTGCAAATCCCTACTCCTCCTGCAATACCACCACCTGTACCACGACGATCAGAGCAAGGAGCAGCCCCAGTTGAACGACTTGGGAATCTGATAGGCTATCACACCGTTGCGGAACTCAATCAAGCTTCGATTAGCCAGACTGACGATGGTCCAGAAAATGATGAACCATCATACTCTCAAGCAATGAAAGGTCCAAATCAAGAAGAATGGTTAGCAGCAATGGCAGAGGAGTTTATGTCCTTACAAATTCATGAAGTTGGTCGCCTTGTGGAACCTCCTCCAGATGCTAACATCTTACCCGGCATGTGGCGACTCAAACGAAAGAGGGATGAATTCTCACGAATCACTAAGTACAAGGCTCGTTGGGTAGCTGGCGGCAATCATCAAATCAAGGGTGTTGATTTCGACTCCACATATGCTTCAGTTGGCCTGACCGACACCTTACGAACCCTATACGCTCTTGCTGCTACGGACAATCTAGAAATGGAGCAGTTTGATATCGAGACGGCTTTTCTGAACGGGAAGATTAAGCATCGTGTTTATGTTCGTCAAGTAACGGGATTCAGAGATACATCAAAGCCTAAACATGTAGTAGAACTCGACAGATCTCTTTACGGTACTTGTCAAGCGCATCGAGAGTTCAATGACAACTTTGACACCAAACTCAAAAGCATGGGATTCAAAGTCTGTCCTGTTGACAACTCCTTGTACACTCTGAGGGATGGAGACTTATTCATACATATACCTATGCACGTTGACGACGGCATGGCTTTTTCAAACAGCAAGTCTTTCTTAAAGCAGTTTTGAACCAATCTCAGCCAACACTACAAATTCCGTTGGAACGAAAACCCGTCTCTCCACCTCGGCATACACATCAAACGTGACCGGTCTCAACAAACCATAACTCTAGATCAGTCTCATTACTGTGACGCGATGCTCGAACGCTTTGGTATGTCTCAATGCAATGGAGTCAAGACACCATTGCCCCAAAACATCAGACTAACAACTCCGTCTCTTGAGGAATCAGAGGAAATAGAGGAGTACCGGTGTGCCGTCGGAATGCTCAATTTTCTTTCAGTGCAGACCAGACCGGACATAGCCTATGCGGTCAGTTATCTTTCATGTTTCAATTCCCGCCACAACCAAACGCATTGGGCAGCAGTCAAACATCTACTACGCTACGTGCGGCGAACGTCATCTTTCGACCTAATGTTTGGGACGAGCAAGGCTAAGAACTTACCAGTTGAGGGATATGCTGATGCGGATTACGCTGGGGACATTGACACGAGGAGGTCAACTACGGGTTTTGTGTATTTTGTGAAGGGATCTTTGGTATCATGGAAAAGTCGTCGACAGCATTGTGTAACTCTTTCAACTACTGAGGCAGAATATTTAGCTATAGGAGATTGTGCAAAGCATGGATTATGGTTATGCCGATTACTCAAACATTTACATCAGCAGTCAAGTATCAGTGTTCCCATCAAACTTCCACTATCAAATGATAATCAAGGGGCGGTGTTTTTGTGCAATGAAGCTTTGGTCAATAATAAATCAAAACATATAGATATAAGACATCACTTTATAAGAGAATTGACGCGTGAAGGAAAAATTACGGTTTCACATGTTTCCACAAAGGAAATGCCTGCTGATGTGCTGACGAAGGCTGTAGGAGCTAACATTTTATCAAGTAGTTATGATCAGTTAGGTTTATCTCAAATCAAAAAGTAGTGAGCAGGGGGGGCTGTTGGAACCACCTGTGTGTACTCAATTGCACCAAATGTATTGGATGATACAGACATGTGTATCATCCAATGGGGTCCGTAGGCAAGCAGGTAGAATCCTGTAGCCTGTAGCTGGAGCTAGGGTCACCTAGAAATCTCTCTAAGTCCCCATATCTACAAGGGGGGGGCCTTGCCCCCCTACGCATCACTGCACAGCCATGACTACCATAGCAACAATTCTCACTACCTCAGCCAATTAATGACTCCTCAAATCTCATATCTCACTACCCTTTAAAACTATGCAGACTCGAGTCACCCCTTACTCTCTCAATACACATCTCCCTACTCCAGTATGTTTATGACTACCTCAGTCACACTTATCACTACCTATTCCATCTTCTCACTACCCCAGCCAATTCATAACTCCTCAAATCTCATATCTCACTACCTTTCAAAAGTATGCAGACTTCAGTCACTCCCCTTACTCCCTCAAAACATATCTCCCTACTTCAGTATTTTCATGACTACCTCAGTCACACTTATCACTCCCTGTTCCATTTTTTCACGACCACAGCTACCCTGTGCCTCCCTCAACTTTGAACCAACTAAGCCCCATTACTGCCTTAACGCATAGATCACAACCTAATCAAAATGATAACTACCCAATTACCTTTATCACAATCACAAGGATTACACATCATTACCTCTTAAGATGGGTCAAAAACATAAATCATAACCCAGGATTCAAAAACATCCACCAGAAGCGCCCATCAACCCATCCTCACCCCTCTCTGCTCACTTTACCCCAGCGCACCATGCCCACTCGATCTGGACTACAAAGACTCCCAGTCACCACTCCTCACTCCGAATCTGACTCTGACACAGACTCCACTTACAAAGCCATCAATCCCACTACCAAACGTAACCGCACTGCAACCACAGCAAGACGAGGTCGAGCAGGGCGAGGGCAAGGAGGGAAAGTCCCATCAACATCGAACCGTCCCACCAAGAGGCCTCGACAAGCTGAGGCCACTCTCACCCCTGAGGAACTCGAACTTGACACCCCTTCTGACTCACAGACTCCCACTCTCATCAACTACCGCCAGTTGGGGCTTCAGTGGGGACGGTCCGTCGCCGAACAGAACTTAGCATCTCTCGACCTCCCCAAAAACAATCGCCCTTCAACCAATGGTCTCTTCAAAGCGCAAGCTCTACAATCTCAGTATGACCTGGATAAGACAATGTTGTGCATTGTCCTGAAATGCAGCCGCAAAGTACTTGATGAAGCACTGTAAGTTCATTTAACCCATCATGCCATCGCCGCACAAATCCACATCACAACTCACTTTGCAGTGTATCACCCAGGCTCGAGGGACCTCTTGCCCGCGAGCCCAACATGTACACCAACTACCAAACATATGGTGTTGTTGCAACCACCACAGCCAGTAAGCCCATCCAAATCACATGTAAGAAGCGTCACTGCTGATGCCTAACATTCTGTAGTGCCGCCCAAAGGTGTTGCTGAAGGCTTCACAGAAAGGAACCAAATAGTTGGCCACACTTGGAGTGCGTATGAAGAAGATGAACAAGCAATCTTCACACCTCGCCTATTCGAACCCCTGTGTGTTGCCACCCACGAGGCTTATGCACTCACCCAAACCCCATCCCAACTTGACACCACTTCCACTTCCCAACCCCCCCAGCCTCAGCCTGATGTTGGCCAACCAGGAGTCGCCAAAATCACCAAGGAAGAGCTTGAAAAATATGTACCAATATTCCAGCGGCTGGTCAACTTGAACAAGGTATCACATGACATGCATGACGGACGTTTATGGCGCCACAGTGGCAAAAAACGAACTCAATCATTAGAAAACCTCCTCATGCATGAAATAGGAAAAGTGGTTCGACAAGTAAGTCCTTCAATTCAATATACTCACCCCTTTGAGAGTTGACCTTATCCCCCTGAAATTCCAGCTCCACGTTCTCAAAAACAATTTTAACCTCCACTTTCACCTCCTCTTGGCATGCTGGAACCCATCTTCACCTAACCGGCGCGCTCTATTCCAAGAAGAGCACACCTCAAGCCAAAGGTGGGGCAAACTTCAGCTGAAGAACCACCTACTTGAGTGCTTTGCATTCGAAGCAACCAAAGCTCCAGAGCATCTTCGCGCAGGACCAAAGCAACCAAGGATGCTGACAGAAGCGGCTGCTCGACAAGCAAAACAGCGCGCTGACCTTGCCCAAGCCTTGAACAATTTAATATGTGAGTTGCCGCTCGCATCCCCCAAATCTCAAAGATGACTTTTAACTTTGTCTATTTCAAGCAGCTCCGCATCTGCGAGGCGGTTACATAGGGCGTGGTGATGCCCATCCTAAGACGCCTGATGTCCGTGCCTCCTTTGCTAAAAAGGAGTTTCGAGGCAAGGTCTTTTTATCTTTCCAACAAACCCCCGATGCCCTCGTTTCCGACGCCATGCTTGCCAAAGGCCCCGCCGCCCTTACCAACGACGAAGTTGCCATGTGGCTGGACGACATCAACAATCAAAGATATGTTGTGGTTCGCATGGGAGCTCCCACCAAAGTTGCGCCCCCAGAAGAGGACAGCACCCCAACTGCAGACCAGTTGATTGACTCACCAACACTTGGCGAAGAATCAGATGGAGAACAAGTAAAAAGTACGTTGTTGGGCTTAGGAGGAGGCTCACAACTCACATGTATTCAATTGGCAACTCTCATGTAATACTACGCCCCATGAATGCCATCCTAATGTCATCGATGCTTTCTTGTCCTTCAAGGACAAGAGGGAGGGCATGCCAGTCGCAAGCAAACAGCAAGCGCGCCTTCAGGGCGTGCCCCGCATGCCCCAAAGGATTGGATGATGAGGTACCGGTACAAACTGTGCCAGATGTACCGGTACTCCTTCCTCATCACCAAACGAAACCTACATGGCCCCATGCGCCAGGATCTCTCGGTCCCCAGCCCGTAGAGGCCCCGCGCCCTCGGTCAGTTGCACTTGGGCTTTTGGCAGGCCAAACTTCCAATCACCCAACCCACCAGCTTTCCCCCTGAACATCTCAATCCCAAGATCGATCTCAAGCTTCAACCTTTCAACCAATTGCTGGTTCCACAAACAACTGGCCCCATATACTTTTCGATTCCACGCACGATAGGTCCTTGATAAAGCAATCGATCGAACGATTGAACCGATTTGGCCAGGCAAGTTTGTTCCTCCCAATTCATCCCATTCCCTACCTCCTATCCACTTTTGATCGAGCGATCCTTGCGCCAGGAATCTTTCCTCTTGGCCGGTTCCCTGAGAAAGATTCCTGTGTATGCATACTTCCGAGTCACCCGGCTGTGTCTTTGGATTTATGAAGCAAGTGATTATCCACTTTCGATCGAGCAATCCTTGCGCCAGGAATCTTTCCTCTTGGCCGGTTCTGTCAACTGTAAGAGGTTCTGCAGAGCAGAACCCCTACCTAGTTGACAAAGATACAAACAAATGGTTGAACCATTATCAGAAAACAGACTTATAAAAAAGAAAAAAACCTACATCGCTATCACTCAGTGTCAAGAGTGTATAACTTAGAATAAAAGACTTTTTACATTAAATTAACATACTAAAACTATACTTAATAAGTTATGTTTAACAAAACATTGTCCAAGTAAAAGTGAGGTAAGTAACCAAAAGAGTAGTTATCGAAACAACTAAGAAACAAAAGATAAGGGTCCGGTCAATTAAACAAACCCTGACCAGGCAAACCCTTAACTACA